>NW_021636912.1:0-32106 GCF_004799145.2 Neltuma alba | reverse complement strand
AAATAAGGAAACGTAGGGGCGGTCAGTTAAAGTAGTTGATTCAATATACCAGAGTAATTTGCTCAAATTATATTATTTTAAGCTATATTTTACGATATCTTATGATATGATATATAATCTGTGGCTTCAAATGCAATAGCTTACCTCGTCCGGCAGCAATGGCAGCTTGGTAATGTTAAGTCATCATACAACATGTAAAACTGGTCTAGGTACTTCTGTTGCATTTTCATTCTTGCTTTAAGTAACTTGGATTCAACATCTGCAAGTATTAAAGATGAAGAAATGATATTGATAAGGTGAGGCAGAGAAAAAGAAAATATAAAAGAAATATATAGAACATGTCAAACATACTACCTTCGTCATCATAAAGCACTTGATTGATGATGATATTATGTGTGTCAATCTCGAATTTTGTTAGCTCCTGAACCAGTCTCTCTGTTTCATATAGAGAGAGGAACTCCGGAATGCAGACACAGACAAAAGTCGTCATGTCCTGCAAATGAAGGTACCCAAGAGTGATTAAAAGGAAATTGGCATAATTAAGCATGCTCAGGTAAGGAGTCAGGGGGAGCACGTGTTCAAAATCCTTGTCAATCAAATCATAGCAAGGGGTAAAAAGTTAGAAAAGGTCTTCTGGGATGACTAGATATAAAAATTATAATATCAAATTGTTTATACTGATTAAAACAAATCCTTCACAATTTTCAGTTAAATTTTATTGCCATCATACCAACAAATTTAAAAGATTTTCTAGCCCATCTTTATTTAACACGTGCTTATGTAGAAAGAACTACACCAAGAGTAAATATGTGAAGCACAAAGTCCGCATCATAACTAACTCTAACTCTACCGATCCACCAAGCTATTCGAATAAAAGTGACACAAATCATGCATAAATAAAGATTGCCCATAAATATTCCTTGCGGATATTCTGTTCAGATTCGAAGCTTCTGGCTGACAACTGGAGATGTGCTACTAAAAATCAGTTTAACATATTTCAAAAATTTGGCTGCAACTGCCACCTAACAATTTTAAGAGTGAATTTATATTTCAAACAAATTCTTTTAATTCAGAAACCAAAAATTAAACAAATGATTAACCATGAGAGTAGTGTTTATGCAATCATTATATACTTACTTTTTTGAGCCTGCACGGTTATATAGTTCCCATTTGTATGTAGATATGCATCTAAACTATTGAGTGCTACCAGCCCATTTCAAGTGTGAGAAGATACTATGATATATACTAAAAGAACTGTATCAACACTCCAGTTGAAGCAAACAATTTATTCATCTTAATTACAGGGTTAAACTCAAGTACGAATCTGATTTCTACCTATCACTGCAACTTGCTTTCCCTTTCTTCTTTCTTCTTCTATGTTTTAGTAGTTCCTCTGTAATTTGAAACCATAACTAATGGATAATGGTTTATTTCCCTACATTTTGCTTCAAAGATGATTAAATAGCCATCCTTTACATTATGTGCGAAATTCAAGCTGGGTTTCCTGTTACAGCTTCAATTTCTTCATTTTCTTATGCTTTTTGTTGCCATGCTTACTTTAATATGGCGATTTCCGATGTAGTTAAGAACTTGTCCCGAACCAGCACAATCTAATCTTCTAGCATAATTGACATTCATTTCTTGGATTCTTTTCGTGCCTTTTCTTGTGATATCATCATAATCTACTCCTCTTGGATAGAATTTATTATTATTCAATTTTATTATTTTAAATAGTATTTTTATATTAAATAGAAATATAGTAATTTAACTACAACTGATTTGACCACAGATTGACCCTAATTCGACCAATGAATCTTAAATTAATGCCTTAAAAATTCAATAAGCAGTCCAGTTTTGATGACCTTGATTTTATGATCTCTTAGAATGCATGTTATAATTCAGAGAAAGATGGAAATCAATTGACAGTTTCAAAACAAAACATAAAATAAATTAAGAAGATTTCTTAACTTACAGGATCCTTGAATTGCATGTTAACTCGTTCAATTACATCTTTCATGCCTTCAAGCTTCCCAAGTAATGCATCCTCGGCAAAATCATCACCCATGCCAAACATGCTTGACATCTGCAATGAGAAGAAAGTTTTTCCTATTATACCGAAGATAATGAAGCATGTAGCAAACACACACCACCTTATCAATTAAGTTTGAGAGCAAGGAAATAGATGAAGCAAAACCACAAGAATGCATAGGGAAGACTGTGTGTTTCAGTTTTCCCAAAGGAAGATTTAAAAAGAAGAGAGATGGACAGTAACACAAAATGTAATTCAGAAAACATCAAAGTATGCTACTTTAATGCAAATATCATGAAGACACTCATACATAGTTTCTGGGACGCCACAAAAGTGTTCTAGATTTCAGGTCTAAAATAGTGAAACAACCTTGAAAAGCAGAGTGCAGAACAAAGCATTTTCATAGTAGCTCAATACACAGCAGTAAACGACATAGGGATTATAAATTTTGAAAATTGCATTTTAATAAATAATAAAAGCACTGAACCTCTTTTACTTTCAAACTAAGAAAGAAAATATACCTGATTAAACAAACCACCAAATTTGTTTTTCAAAGACATCACTTTTGCAAGACCCTTCTCTAGAATTGATGGAAATTGCAGCAGTCTGAGTGTATGACCAGTTGGAGCAGTATCGAATACTATAACAGAATAATCCATCGTCTGCACCAATCTGTAGAAATTTGTCATCATTAAACCAAAAACCCAGTTAACAAATTTTAGATGAATCAAGTATCAAGAGTAAATTCTGCAGATCAGAGACTTGAAAGGAAAACAACTTCCAGATGGCCTCAAACCATTATAGAAATGACTAAAGCGCAAAACATGCATCCAAATTTAGATTTTGAAATTATTATACACAGATTTTGTTTGCATATATCTGAGCCATGCAGCACTTGTCCAGACCAATAAAACTAACTTTTTTTTTGGCCTAATAGGTCTGAGGACATGTTAAAAAGCTTGGTGACGTGTCACAGTAGTGTCCATGTCCAATGTGACTGAAAATATATGTTGGTGCATTATAGGTCACATACTAAACATGGTAATCTTATTTACAATTGTATCAATCTCCTAGATTTAATTTTCTTCAGAAATTCTTTCCAGATTTCCAAAGTTCCCAGATAATGTTGACCTTAAACACATCTAATTTTCTCTTCTCTTATCAGTTGGACATTTGGAGGACTCCTGTCCTCATAAACCCTGAAAGTTGAAATCAGTCTAGTCTGTAATGTTTTAACTGCTAGTTTGTTCAAGGTTAAAAGATAAAACTCATGTCAACATGTGGGAGAATGTTAGAGCCGACATTGGGTAGCTTTAGTTATTCTTTTTGATATTTAATTTGCATGGTTTCTTTCCCTTCAAAAGCCAATTTTAAAGGGTAGGTTCCTCATGCTTCCCTAGATCTCCATCAATTGGCATGAAACCTAGAACAACCTCCACAGAATACACTACGTGTGGATGGCGCAACCTAGTGGTCACCATAGGTCAAAGCCATCAAGGTCATTAGCTCTTCAACAGTGGTTTCAAGATAGAGTTACACATTGGACGGCATATAAGATTCTTGTGTCACTTAAGTGACATGTTTGTTCCCGGACTGCCATATATGATTCTTGTGATACTTGAGAAACATGTTTCTTTCCTCTTACAAGCCAAATTTGAAGGAGAAATTCCCATAACTGCTCAAGTCTCCGGCAAAAAATATTTGGGTGCAGCAAATTCCTTAAATCGTTTACTTTCCATTATCGCCTTTCTTCTTTCAAGAATTCTCATCCAAAATTTTGTTCCAAATTTAATATTCTTTTTTATCCATAAATGTAATCCAGCAGGCCATGAACAGTTATAAACATAACACTCCTTAAACTACTTCAGAACTTAGACAACAAAAATTCAGAAAAATTTCAAGTCACTGTTGAATCACAGAGACATTTTTTCCCTTACTTCAGCATCTCAGCAAAGCTCATTGCCTCATCAATTCCAGGTATAGCACCAGCTAGTTCTGAGAACATGCTATCCATTCCATCAGAACCACCGACATCCTCATGTTCAACGGTAGGATCCACCTCCTATTAAGCGTCATAACATAAAGTGAGAAAATATACCGGGCAAATTATGAACATTACAACAAAAACTGGACCTAGACTACAAACTACTATGAAATAGATACAACAACCTATCCTAGGAAATTTTAAATCATAATTCTTCAAGTAAACGACGGACATGAAGTCAATACATGTAGAAGGCTTCGGAATAATTCTAAGAAAACCGTTGCACTCATGTAGGCCACTATCAATTGCTCAAAAAGTGTCCAGACGATACAGAAAACAACTGAAAAAAAAAATTCTAAAACTATGCATAATTGGTTTTTGTCGCTGTTCACCATAAAGCATAACACTCGAGAACATGATAATGCTCAGATTCATCATAAATACATAATTACAAATCTACAACACAAGCCTCTTTAAAGGGAGAAAAGGACAAGGACAACAAATGAGACTAAAATAAAAATTCAGGACACGAGATTTCACCATAGCATAAAGATTTGTAAAGCCATTAACCAAAGTGGGGATCTTCGTGAAGCGTTGCTGAAAAGCATCACTGAGGTTGTGAGCGGGGTCGGTGGAGATGATCAGAACAGAGCTTCGAACCCTGGAGAGAAGGATCGAAAGAATGGAGCTACAGGTGGTCTTGCCCACACCGCCTTTCCCTCCAACAAAGACCCACTTCAGAGTCTCTTGATCCAATAAGTTCTGCATCGTTCCCTCAGGCAAGTCCTGTTGATCCGCCATGGCCACAGTCCCTTTCTCTCTCCTCTGCTCTGATTGTCAATCGACCCGGTGACTCGCGAGTCCAGAATGACGGAGAGAACCAGAAGACCGTTTTTCTTACGATATCTGGAAATAAATAAATAAACCGAGTGAAAACCAAAAAAACTACTTGAAATGTTACTGTTGGTAAAATTTTGGTACGTCCCATTGAGGGGAAAAAAAATCAAGGGACTTTGTTTTTGTTAATCCTTTAACTTTGGATCCAGTACTACCCGGAGCCAATAAACCATATTAGCAATAATTTGTAAATTTGTATTATATTGTGCGGATATCAAAATTAATATGGATTGATATGCGAGTATTACTAATGCTAATGTCATAGGTAATTTTTCCCCGACTATTTTGGTAGAGTATATGTTTACTTTTATGTTAAAAAAAGGGTAATTTTAGCAGAAGAAGCATATAATGACTTGCTTTAATTTTAAAATCATGAATTCAGTAGTTGCTAAACATACTTTTAGTAAATTGAGAGTATTATTTAGTACTCTTCTAATTTTAAATGTAAGACTTACTTTATAATATAATTACATTTAGGATTCAAAGAGCATTTACTCAAAGCTTTTTGATGAACAGGGACACGCAAGGTGGACAGTCCGATTTCTATGTGCTTAAGTGGAGTATCATGGAAGGCTGACAAAGGAGAGGAAATGTTAATTTCCAAATATACGTTCTGATATGAATTGCGTTCGACCTCATGCTGATGAGTCTCAATGGCCTCGTGTGATGGATTGACTCTGCAGGACTAATATCTAGTGGGGGTTTTAGAAATGTGCTGATTGCTAATGATTTAGCGAAGGCGATTCATAATTATACATAATTACTTTTTATGGTTTGTAGGAATGTGAATTAATTTAAAGATGACAACATCTTCATGGATTACAGAAAAGAGGGTTGGTTCCATAAGATCAAGTAAGAATATAAATTTGTGTGTGGAACTTTGAGACTTGATTGATAAAATTGAACTTGAAAGACCAAAAGTTTTATTATCGGCCAACATTAAACTTCAGGTTGCCAAACCACCTAATATTTCATGCCTCTACTGCTGAAACTGGCTAATGCAGATCCTTTCTCACTACTGATTAAAGACAAGTTCACATTACGAGTATATACAGGCCATATTGCCGGGAGGAAACTAAAGAAAAAGCTAAAGACTAACTAGTAGAGTGAGTTGTAGGCGCAGGAGGTTGCAACAATGGACGAGATGCAGATGAGAAGAGCCGGAAGTAAGGTGGCGTTCAAGAGATTGCTCTCACCCAAATACCCCGACATTGTTATCGTTGCATCTGCAACTACCCGGGCTAGAGTTCCGGCTTCGGTTGACAGCAATCCTCCGTTGAATGTCCCCCTCGAAAGCCTCGACGACATCATCCTTGATAGAAGTGAGAGGTTCACTCCTGAATTTGATCATGTTAAAAATATGCAATTCATGTTCAGGGCACAGATTTCACCTTCAGAAGTAGGCACAATATGTTATACTGCTTACATGTCACACCAACTTGTTAGCTAACGGCATATGATATGACCTTTTGGACAGTTACATCCAAGAGCTGACTCATGGAGATCACAAAATTCATATAAATCTCATAATGGAATCCCAGTCGCAGACTATGGGTGTTGAAATCGGATCCTTTACATTTTACAATTCTTGCATTTGGAAAGACAATGACGAAAAAAATTATGTGGGATGCATATCTCATCGTTGCACTCTTCATTATACGACCAAAACCAATTCAACTGTGACCAAGCATGCTATCAGTTCATGCCTACAATAATATTTGGATTTGGAGATAGATAAATAAAATCAGTCACCACATAGTCCAAGCCGGAGCAATCAGAGTCCGGTAAAGCAAACTTGCAGTCAACTTGTGCCTTTAGTACTTTTTAAACTACGAACTTTTTGGTCACATAGAACGAAAGAAAAATACCTTCAAGAACTTCAGCAGATACAAACGTGATAAGGGCTGAGCCGACATATTGCAGCACTGAGTAAGGGATGAAAAAATGGAAGCTTAGGACTAGTCCAAAGCAAACCATAATTTCTGATGCCAATAGAACTTGCCTGCAAGTAAAAGCCAACCGGAAAAGGAAAAATTAAAGATGGAAGAAACAAGAAAAAGGAGGGAAGATTAATCAGATTGAGATAGTAGACTTCTCAGGTATATTGTTCCAGAACAGAATACTTCGTAATACTTGAAGGATCACCTTTCTTCAAATATATTGCTGATATAGCTTCCAACAACTATGTTTACAGGAAGTACAGTAAGGCCGAGGCATGCAAGGAAAATGGCAACCTTGCTGGTTGACCAAAAAAGTAGTAACTGGTGATAACGCTCGATTCAGCTAGTACAATCTCCATTGCATATTTGAGCATAAAATAAACAAATAACTGAACCTGATAATAAATTTTACAGTTAGAGAAGAAGACTGAGTCAGACTTCATTTTGATATAAATGAAACATTTGGAATCAAGGTAAAAAGTGGAACGACGTGATAGAAATTATTTCACGGCAATAGAAGTCATTATTGGCTCCTTACCTTAACTGATGGTGTGAGTAACCCATACGCTGCCACAATAGAAGAGGCAGGTTTCTGAACTTCTTCAGAACCATCATTTTCTTCTTCTTCTCCGACTTCATCTTGCTCCGTAGCTCCTGAATTCATTATTAATGGCTGTGCATCAACTGCAACATGTATTACTGGAACTGTGCCAATAGAAAGAATATCGTAGAATCAATTGATTAAGAATGATTAAGAATGATACATAAAATTAAAAACATAAGGACGTAATCACAAAAAGCGGGAAAAAAAATGTACGTAAAAGTTTGGTTGACATATTGAATTGATGTTGGCCGCTGGCAAGACCAACCTTTCAATAATCAGAAAAACAGCGCCAGATTTTCTATTATAACCGATCGATATTGCCAGGGCAAAAAATGAATTATCAACATGAGGGTAGTTAACATAAAGATCCCCTTAAGTCTTTGATTGCTAAAGTGCCCCGAAGTACACCTCACATAACTGAATTTTTATTTTATTAATTGATTTTCTTATATAATATCAACATTTTTCAAACAAAAAAAGCAGCACTTCAGGAGCTTCACCAAAATGATACTTCAAAAGATCCGTTTTGAACACAACACTGATCTTGAAATAACAATGCAAAACATAACAAATAAACTGAAATACCAGGATTGGCTTGATATGCCTCAAGGTTGCCTTTCTCATGGTGTGGGGGTTCCCTGAAACAAATCCACAACCACAGTAGATAAAGAAGCCATGCGAGAGCCATGACCCACCCTGGCAGAGTCTCTTCGTTCATTGTGAATTTGTAAATGCTAAAATTAGTCTGTAATAAAGAGGCAAGCGCTGGACCACATGCCATTCCCAGAGCGCTTGCACTAACAAAACCTGCGGATGCCTGCATCCTAAGTTTCGATGGTACACAATCACTGATATAGCGCCTGTTAACAGCTCTTGCAGAACCTAACCTGAAATGTCAATATACTAACCACATTGATATGATTAAACCCAAAATTTTTATCATGTTCAAAGACAATTACGGCATAGACCATGCGAATACACTTATTCTCCTACTCATACCTGGGAGAAAAAAACATGAAACCTTGCTGTTTTGAAAACGATAAAATGTGGAGAGAGAAACCTGTTTAAGAACTGCTTCCCGAATATAGCTATGTACATTTTCATCTAATACATGGTATCCTTTTCAATACTCCTACATCTTAGGGTCTATTAATTAAGAAGGTCGACTTACTGTGAACTGTGCTTCCCGTCCAGGATATTTAGCTACAAAGGTCACAAAAGCGTTCGTGGAATTAATTCTGCTCATACTTGTCATATTTAAATTATATCAATGGTCTTGCTTCAAAGCACTACTTTGTTAATGAAAAGACTTCTATATTAATTTCGAGGTGAATTAGAGAGATGAGTTCTTTTAAAGTCTATGCCATGGTTAAGAAATTAAAGAAAGAAAAGTAAATCGAATGCCAACTGTTGAATGCTTCAAGGACAAGTTTAAAGTTAATGCAACTGTATCATGCAAACTATTTGAAGTATAATCAAGATTTGCTGCATCTTTTGCTATAAAAACACAATATTTACATTTATAAGTTTTGAAATACTGAGCGATAGGAAATACTTGCCCACAGAAAAGACGTCCAATCAGAAGAACTGATATTGAATTAAGATCATAAGCCAATGCGTACAGGGTGTTTCCCACAAGAAGAAGAATGCTACTTATCAAGAGAGGTCTCCGATATGATTTGTTAGACCACGCACTGAAATAAACAGAAGAAAACATTTGTGCCATAGCCATTGAGCCAATGACAATACCACAAACGGTTGCTGCAGCCCCGAGGCTCAAAGAGTAGTTGTCTGCGGTAGGAACAATTATGTATGTGTTGACCATATACAAAAATGTGCTCGCCAAGTTTAGAAGAAGTGACATGAAGTGATATCTTTGACTCTCATCTTCAATATGGTCTTCAGATGGTGATGGCAGCTCCTCTTGCATGATAAAAGCATGTCTTCCCAAAAACTGAAGGAAAGTTGTTGAGTTTGATAATCTTTCTACGGCCACTTTTATAGAATCAAGGACAGGATCCTGCAGAAGTTAAAAGATTGTTAAGATTCAAGGGATCGGTTCTTCAATGATTCAGGAGTTAACAATAAAATGCATGTAATAGACATGAGAGAAAACCAAGTGAGAATAAGAAGGCTGATCATATATTGATATGTAGCGTCCTTGACGCTGTTGTAAGTCCCGAAGATCTGCAAGATTGTGGGATAAGACTCCAACTATGGCTCCAATACCCTGCAAAGAAGTTATTACATGAATGAAACAAAAACAAAAGAAGAAAAAGATTTTGTTTCATACAATATGGAGCAGAGAAAATGGAATAATATTAACCACATAGAATTAAGCTTAGAAAATAGATATTGTTAAGGATTAAGGGCATTACCACATGTCTGAAAACCTGTCGTAGTTGAGAGTAAGGATGATTTGCACGTGTCTTGACATAATAGTCAGCGAATTTATAGCCAAACCGCTTATCAAATTTTTTAAGATCTTTCTCAAGCCGATAGCATTCATTTCTACAAAGAAAAGAAGCTTTAAAAGATCCCGTCCAACCTCTGTGTACAATTCTTGGAGGTGATACACGTTCAAATTATTTTGCGGCTGTAGAAGAGCATGATGCTGCTGTGCAATATCAGACAGCCTATGCGCAAGTAGACCTTGTTGTTCAAGCAGAAATAGAACTATTTTTTCAATCTGAAATTTTGAGAAGAAAATATGACTCAAAAATTTCATAGTCATTCTAAAATGGAATTATTAAGCACAGACTTCGGACTTGATAAGCTTTCCATCCCTCAACATAAAAGCAAAGTCTCACCCCTAGCTTATTATAGACTCACTTCGAAGTTTAGGGATATCAGAATAGGTACAAGCATATATTAATGGATATATTGCATTATTTTCCATGTCATATAAGAATGACGAGAAAAATGGCATGCTCGCTTATTCTGCATCGCCATAAGTAGCCAATGTACCGCGACGAATCACCTGAAGTTCATCTCGTGTCTTTTATGACAACTACCAAAAAACTAAAGGCCCAAAAAAAGGTCTACTTTGTGATGCAAATAAGGGACTACGTACTACAAACCCCACTATTGAGAACTATTTTTCACACACTAGTCCTACAAATGGGAGTAATGTTAACGCAGAATAGTTGCCTGAGTATCTAGCATCCTTGAGAAGTCTCTCAGAACATTATGGCGATTTTGTGCTCCAACCTCAATCTGTTCCACGTATCCCTTGACTTTCTTCTTCATCAACTTATAGTTGATATAATGTCTGAAAATAATTAAAAGCATCTTATTAGAAAATGATTTTCAATTTCATATAAGAATTCCTACCGTTAGCAATAGACAAACGGACAAACAACGTCACGTGCCAAAGAAATAAAGGTCATCAAGATCAAGAGTTTCGTATATTTATAAAATATAGCAGAATCAATAGCAGCACCAATATTGAGAGTAATCCTTCTTTAAAGGCTCAAACTAGAAGGTACTTTCGAATATATCACCAATAAATTCTATTAAGTTGGACGATGTTAAAAGTTACTAGTTTGTTCGTTTCAGAAGGGACTGGCTAAAGGATAAGTATCTCGCTTAAACAAAAGTAATTGATAGTATACTTTCAAGCTTATATTCTTATCCCATAGAAACCTTTTAACGATGAATCCAGTCAAATTGGCAACCCTAGAAGGACCATCTTGACATTTTAAAAGCAGGATCAAGAGAATGTAATTTGATGAGACAATTCTCATGGAAAATTTATGGAGCACAGGCAAACTTTCCATGAATTCAGCATGTGGTCCTCCTAGCAAGAGAGAAGGAAATGAAACTTATTGGGATAAGGAGTGCCATCAAAACATGTTTAAACAAATGAAGCCATGGAAAAAAAATACACGCTATCCAGGGCTTTCTTATTGTTAGTCGTAGATGTATACCCTTTCCATTCTTGAATTTGTGATTCTCTCAACTTTTTCCCGAAGGCAACCATATTCCGAAAGTTGCTCTGTTTACCGACCACTACCTCAAACTGTTGAAGCTTTAAATGTTTGTTCAAACAGAACGAGAAACCCGGTAACGATAGTTGTTTACTCTTCTTTAATGTCAATATTTCAATCGGCTGGCCAGAAAAGGAACGAAGATTTCCAACGCAACAATATCATGGATTACAGCTGAAAGCAAAAGATTAATCTCAGTTAGGATATCTGTAAAAATCAACCAAAAGCATCGAGTTTTCAGTGGTCCCCAAAAAAACTAATAATAATGAACAGAAAAATGAGAAACAAAAAGAAGACCGCTGTAGAACACATGTACTCTCAACTCTTCATTTGTGAAATATTTTATTTTCCTCGAAACCCGCCATGTTTCGCTTAGTCAGGGTGGAGAAAAGGGAAAGAACTAAATTGATACCGCATCTATGTTTAATACATTCCCAAAATGGCAATCATAATCTCACGTAAAACATGCCGCCCAATCGTTAGTTTCCAAGAACAAATGATTCATCATTGTGAGTAAGAATCATGGGTGGAAGTTGCAGGAGTTCAAGTTCATCGTCCCCGTGCACATTTAAAGAATATTATTTGTCAATATTCTCAAGAAGACTACATGAACCTTAACTCTTCACAGACTAGCTCAACACTAGGAAAGACTTAACTGGACAAGGCAATTCCACAAATCAGGGCGAGAGAGAAGCCAATACCGAGTCGAAATCCAGAAACAAAACCCGGGTTCTGTAGTGAATGCAATGGATAGAAATGCGAATTGAATTCTGTACAGTACTTAGCCTATGTATTCATATACTACACATCTTATCTTGGCTGTATAATATAGAGAGAGAGAGAGATTGAAATGAAATGGCGGTACCAGGTGCGGGGTCATTCATGAAGTTTGCGAAGCAGAAACAGCAGAGCTCATGAAGATGCAGAGGCCAAAACAGAAGAGTGCCCCCATGAGAAGCTAAAAGCGAGTAACAGCATTCATTCCATTATCTGAAGAAAAAGAAGGGTTATAAATGAAATCAAATGAAATGAAAAGGGAAACACAGAAAGAGCACGAGCAGTGGCAGCGGAAGAAAGCGCGGGGGGTCGCAATATAAAAGAGTATCAGGCACGTGATGTCTGGCGTTCTGCCTCCGTACGGATGGCTTCACAAGCTGCCACGCACGCACCCCCCCTCCGCCACAGACAACTCCCTACCGTTATGCTGGGTTTCTTCTCAGGCACCATTTTCATCCGAAGCATTTTGCATGAATATGATTTTTATCCAATTCCGATTTCGATGCTGTAATATATAGAAATCCACACTCTTATGTTTAATATAAAAGATAGTTAATTTAAATTTCTATAATAAATGTGACAAAAAAATCTTATATCTGTAATTAAATCCAACTCTTCAATTCCCTCCAATGACATCTTAGGAACTGGAAGAGTATTTTTCTCTTTATGAAATGCATTCCCTTAGAATTCACAATGTATTATGCATTATTACACAATAAGATCAAATTTGGCCATATATATATGCATATTTTTTACGTCATTTTAATCATCATAAAAATATGCTCCATTGATCTGAATGAAAACAACTAAAAAAAAAATAGTGAGCACCACTAATTCTTCACAGCACAAATTAAGTCGATGGCAGAGTAAGTGCAGAGGTCAGATTAACAGCCACTTGGCTTTTAAAAGCAAGAAAAGGCCACGCACATCCATCCACAACCCTCTTCCATTCGCTCTCTATTTTTATTTATGTTATGGTGAACAACTTTATCATTTCTTTATAGAAACACTTTAATTGCCTTTTTGGTAAGTGGCCGCCTTGGCTTTTGTCTACTTTGCTATAATGTAATCTGGACGTGGCATATACCCGACGATGTTCAGTATATTACTCCTCCGGTCCTAATTATAAGACCCAATTGACTTATTTGAAGAGATTAAGGAAGTAAGTTAAGTTGGTTATTTATAATAAATAAATGTTGTTATTCCTAAAATATCCTTGCTAATTAAGTATATTGGCTAAAACTATCATTATTAGAAGGATTATCTTAGAAAAAAATGCATAAATATAAGAGAGAAAGTGGATTGGGTCTTATAATTAGGACCAAATAAAAAATCAAATTGGGTCTTATAATAAGGACCGGAGGAGTATTTCATTTGAATCATCTAAATAATAAACAGTATTAATCTTTCATTGATATCTGAATAAATTTTAACGTGGTTTCATTTTCAGTGGGAAGCATGCAAAGAAGCAAAATCGTGTATTTATATCGATCTTCTAACTACTCCATAAGAGGAAAAAAAATCATTCGTTAAAACTAAATAATACATAAAATAAGTAATACTACTTCCGGTTCTTAATATGAATTTTATTTGATTTTTATTTTAGTTCTAAATATAAAACCCTAATCTATTTTGTCTCTCATATTTATTCTTTTTTTTCAAGATAGTCCTTCTAATATAGTAGTTCTATCCAACACACTTGATTAGTAAGGATATTTTAGAAAAGATAATACTCCTCCGGTCCTTATTATAAGACCCAATTTGACTTTTTATTTGGTCCTAATTATAAGACCCAATCTATTTTCTCTTTTATATTTATGTATTTTTTTCCAAGATAATCCTTCTAATAATGATAGTTTTAGCCAGTATACTTAATTAGCAAGGATATTTTAGGAATAAAAATACTTATTTATTATAAATAACCAACTTAACTTACTTCCTTAATCTCCTCAAATAAGTTAATTGGGTCTTATAATTAGGACCGGAGGAGTACATATTTATTATAAATAACTAATTTAGTTTATTTTCTTAATATCTTTAAATTAGTTAACTAACTCTTATATTTAAAACTAGAGGTAGAATAATCAAATACAAAGTCCCTAAATCTTACTTGAGCGGTACACCCTCAAGTATGACGCCAATTCAAGACTCGACAAAGCGGGGGCAAATAGGATAATTATTGTGTGTGTGAAATAAACTCTCATATCCCACAAAATCAGAGCTGATGGTTTATCTTGATGTTGTCCTGGAGGCTGGAGCACCATGTGTTTTCGTTACCTCTGAGCTAATTGATCTAGTAACACGTAGACATATAGATCCCTGTTATATAGACCATATATACATATCCCTGTATATATTATTCCTCACACGCATAATCAAAATCTCAAAGAGGGGCATATTCCTTGCCTCTCAAAGAGAATATAATCTACGCGGGACAATGATCCTGATGAGTTAGCATGCCTAGAGACTTAGGTCACAGAGATAATGATAGGCTACCATCAATATCGTATGTTTTTGTTGCAGGTGGCAGCTTTTGATTATAAGATTCTTCTGCGGAAGTTATTGTCATGTGTAGTGTGCTAATTAACTTTAGATGTAACCTATTCAGACGTATTTTTTTAATTTATAGCACTGGTACGTGCCGGAAACTTTGATTATTATTCAACTGAGCAATGTACAGAACATATATAGAGGAGACGGGGAATCGGAAAGATTACATATGGATATTGTGAGAGATTTCAGGAATAGATTGAATTAAATCTGAATCCCTATAATTTCGGTAAATATATATCCTATTTGAATATTAACATATCTGAATATTATCTACACTCCCCCTCAAGTTGGATCATAGATGCTAATCATGTCCAACTTGTTTATAAATTTCTCGAATAGATCTTCAGGGAGTCCTTTGGTCAGAATGTCTGCAAGCTGTTGCCTTGTGGATACATAGGATAGGCACACAATTCCATCTTCCACCTTTTCTCTGATGAAGTGTCGGTCAATCTCGACATGTTTGGTTCTGCCATGTTGAACAGGATTAAGGGCCATGTTTAACGCTGCTTTGTTGTCACAAAAAAATTTCATTGGTTCAATGATCTGCACTTGAGCTTCTTCTGCTACTCTTTTCAACCATAGTCCTTCCATTATGCCTTGAGCCAGAGCTCTTAATTCTGATTCTGCACTACTTTTGGCTACAACCTTTTGTTTTTTACTCTGCCATGTTACCAGATTTCCCCACACAAAGGTGCAATATCCTGATGTTGATCTGCTGTCTTCTTGATCACCTGCCCAATCAGCATCAGTATAGATTTCCACTGCTCTAGAGTCACATTTCTTGAAGAAGAGTCCTCTCCCGGGTGTTCCTTTGAGGTATCTTAGGATTCTATATGCTGCATCTAAGTGTTTTTTCCTTGGTGAGTGCATATGTTGACTTGCTACACTAACCGCAAAGGCAATGTCTGGCCTTGTGTGTGATAGGTAGATCAGTTTTCCAACTAGCCTTTGATATCTCCCCATGTCAACTGGTTCCTCACCCTTCTGTTGCCTTTTTTCTTGTTCTTCGTCCCTTTTAGTTGTTGCTGTCCCCTTGCTTTGTTTGGTGCAACCCTTTTTTACACTAATTGGGGTTTTAATTGGTCTACAACCAAGCATCCCAGTTTCTTTCAGCAGATCAATAATATATTTCTTTTGAGAGACATAGATTCCCTTGGTTGACCGT
Organism: Neltuma alba; assembly: GCF_004799145.2. Taxonomy (NCBI): domain Eukaryota; kingdom Viridiplantae; phylum Streptophyta; class Magnoliopsida; order Fabales; family Fabaceae; genus Neltuma; species Neltuma alba. The sequence goes on along the minus strand of NW_021636912.1, from coordinate 16,168 downwards.
GCAACCTCCATTCCGAGAAAATATCTTAGTTTCCCTAGGTCTTTCACCTCAAATTCCTTATTCAAGGCTGCCTTTATCCTGTTTATCTCACTTACATCATTGCCAGTAAGGATAATATCATCCACGTACACAATAAGGATTGTCGTCAAATCTTCATTTTTCTTGACAAACATTGTATGATCAGATAAGCTCTGTCTATAGCCCTCAACTTTCAGGACTTTTGAGAATCTATCAAACCATGCGCGGGGTGACTGTTTTAACCCATATAATGATTTTTTCAATTTACATACCTGATTTTGTCTGCCTTTATCAAAACCAGGAGGCAATGTCATGTAGACTTCTTCTTTTAACTCACCGTTGAGAAAAGCATTTTTGATATCCAGTTGCTGCAGAGGCCAATCCAAGTTGGCTGCAATTGATAGCAGAACCCTTATTGTATTCAGCTTGGCTACTGGAGCAAACGTCTCATTAAAATCTATTCCATATGTTTGACTGAAACCCTTGGCGACTAATCGTGCCTTAAACTTGTTGAGTGTGCCATCAGCATCATATTTGGGGGGAAAACCCATTTGCACCCTACTGGTTTCTTTCCTTTGGGTAAGTCAACTACTTCCCATGTTCCATTTTTCTCTAAGGCCATTATTTCTTCCATCACCGCCTTCTTCCACTCCGGATGTTCAAGTGCCTCATACACATTGTTAGGTATTCTGATTTTGTCGAGATCAGTAACAAAAGTATGATAATGATGAGATAAAGTAGCATATGATACATACTTTTGTATAGGATGCATGGTACATGATCGGGCCTTCTTCCTTAAGGCAATGGGTAGATCATCATGATTAACAGCCTTCGTGGATTCAGAATCTTTCATTGGTTCAGACTCAGGCATAGCTCTGGGCAAGTTGGGCTCTATAGGTTCTTTGTCCTTTCGCGAGTAAACTTTGTAATACTTCTTATTGGTCTTATCTCCCCCTTCCTTTGGTGTTTGTGTAACATTGGGAGGAATAGGAGAACCTGTTTCTAGAAGTGGAAGTGGAAGTGGAAGTGGGGGTATGGGTTCAGGTACATTTTCCAAAGACTGAAATTCACTCCAACTCTCCCCCTGAATTGAAGACAGAGGAAAGAAAGGCTCATGCTCAAAAAAGGTGACATCACGGCTGACATGGAGGCGTTTGGAGACAGGATCATAACATTTATATCCTTTTTGGCAAGAAGAATACCCTAGGAAAAGACATTTAACAGATCGGGGGTCTAACTTAGATGGAGGATGGTGAACATGAACGAAGACAGAACAGCCAAAGACACGTAACGGAAGGGGATGGTCAATATGGGCCACATGGTGAGTCTCACGAAGTTTGTCTAAGGGTGACACAAAGGAAAGGACCCGACTAGGCATACGATTAATTAGATGAGTGGCGGTAAGAACAGCGTCCCCCCAAAAAAATTTAGGCACATTATACGCAAGAAGAAGGGCTCTAGCGACTTCAAGAAGATGTCTATTTTTCCTTTCGGCAACGCCGTTTTGTTGTGGACTGTGAGGACAAGAGCTGTTGTGAACAATACCGTTGGTTTTGAGAAACGAGGTTAAATTTTGATTAAAATATTCTGTGCCATTGTCAGTGTACAAAACTTGGATGGTGGTACTGAATTGATTTTTAATCATTGCAAAAAACTCCATAAAGATAGAAGGAACAGCAGATTTTTCTTTTATTAAGTAGACCCAAGACATACGTGTATGATCATCAATAAAAGTAACGAACCATTTGGCATGGGTGCGGTTTGAAACACGAGACGGACCCCAAACATCACTATGAATTATAGAGAACGGACGGGATGATTTGTAACGGGATGGTGGAAAGGGTATACGATGGTGTTTTGCAAGTTCACAAGTATCACAGTGAATAATTAAATCTTTATTAATAGTAAAATTTGGAAACAAACGTTGCAAGTAGGAAAAACTAGGATGACCCATCCTTTTATGCCATAATAAAATGTCATGATCATTAGAGGAAGAAACAAGACCAGTCATACGTGAACACAAAGCAACCACGGTAGAGACATCGAGGTAATAGAGACCATCATGCTCCCTAGCTATGCCAATCATCTTCCCCGATGAGAGATCCTGAAAGGTACAGTAAGTAGGAAAGAAGTAAGCACCACAATTTGCATGTTTAGTCAATTTGCTTATAGATAAAAGGTTACAGGCTAGCTGTGGAACATGTAGAACTGAATCAAGGTGAATAGTGTCAGAAACAGTGACGGCTCCTTTTCCAGCAATAGTAGAACCAGTTCCATTTGCAGTCGTGATTTTTTCATGACCAACACAAGGGAAGTAAGTAACAAACATACGAGCATCCGAGGTCATATAATCGGTGGCACCCGTGTCAACAATCCACTTGTTAGAGGGAAACGAAGTGTGTAAAGCAAGTGAAGAGATACCTGATTGAGCAACAGAGGCGTGGGAAGTAGGATGGGGCTGCTTTTGAAGCCCTTTGAGGGCAGTAACTAATTGCTGTAATTGTTCAGGAGACAAAGGTAGTGACTCAGAGTCATGTGATGCCTGATTGCCACGTGGTTTTCCCTTACGAGGCTTCCAGTCAGCAGGCTTGCCATGGAGGTCCCAGCAGCGGTCCCGGGTGTGTCCTGGTTTCTTACAGTGATCACACATCACCTTAGGCTTAGAAGAGGAGGAGGCTGTACCCTTACTAATAAAGCCAGAGGACTCAGGAACAGAAACAGAAGGGCCAGCCAGCATCACTTGTCGACGAGAAGCTTCACGTCGGACCTCTGAGAAGGCTTCACGGGTACTGGGTAGGGAGGACCGACTAAGAATACGACTTCGGATATCATCAAACTCACTGTTTAAACCGGCAAGGAATTGGAAAACGCGTTCTTTCTCAATATTCTGTCTATATCGAGTAGCATCAGTAGGAGAAGACCACTCTTCCTCGGTAATCATATCGAGCTCCTGCCATAGACCAACAAGGTCTAACCAGTAATCAGTCACGGTTCGGTTTCCCTGTTTGACAGACCAGGTGCGCGTCTTAATATCATAAAGACGTGCTAAGTCTTCACCATCTGAATAAGAGTCACGGACAGCATCCCAGATGTCCTTTGCAGTGGGCAAATACATGAAGCTGCGTTTTAGGTGCGGTGACATGGCATTAATCAGCCACGATGAGACGAGCGAATTCTCCGTGACCCATTGTTGGAATTCGACAGAATTAGAATCACTCGGTGCCTTCGTTGTGCCCGTAAGGTGTCCCAGCTTGCCTCGACCTCCAACAGCCAGGCGAACAGCCTGGGCCCACTCCCTGTAGTTGCTGCCGTTGAGCTTCTCGGATACAATGGCGACGGTGGAACCATCGAGACCAGTGGTCGAACTTGAGGAACCACTGGTTGATTGGGATTCAGATGTCGGAGAGCCAACACGAGAAGAATCCATCGCTGTCGAGCTTCTCGTGGGGTTCGATCCAACTTCACGGTCCTCCGACGCTGACGAGGAGGGAGACGAGGTGGTCGGACTTGGTGCGCGACCTCCCCTTGCTTGCTCTGATACCATATAGCACTGGTACGGGCCGGAAACTTTGATTATTATTCAACTGAGCAATGTACAGAACATATATAGAGGAGACGGGGAATCGGGAAGATTACATATGGATATTGTGAGAGATTTCAGGAATAGATTGAATTAAATCTGAATCCCTATAATTTCGGTAAATATATATCCTATTTGAATATTAACATATCTGAATATTATCTACAAAAAGGTTTTAAAATTGGGAAAATGACAGAAGAAAAAGGATGATTGAAATTTGAAATGACAAAATGGGTATACAAATAACTGAAATGACCAAATGGGTATGGGGTATCAATCTGAAATTTTGTCAATTCGGTAGAAAGACTAAAATACCATCAACCTCTCTGAAAATATGAATTGCAAAGAAAACAATAATATACCAGAAGAGAGAGAGGCTGAGAAGACGAAGCTAAAGCAAGGGTGGAAATCTGGAAAGAGGGAAAAGGTAAGCAATTTTTCCGTTAAAACGCTAGTATCACCCGATTTCTTTGTTGCTGCATGCTCGAATGTGGATGGGTCTGTGAGTGTAGAGGATTTGGATGAATAATTTGACCAAGACGAGAGAGTGACGCGTCGGAAATGGAAAAATGGTGACAAACAGTAAGCATGAGGTGGTCAGTGTTGTTAAATTCATTACTGAAATTGTAAAATCCTATATTTAAGTTGTCAATGGAGTAAGTGGGTGTGTGTATTTTTTGGGTGTTTCGAGAGATAAATGAAATTGATTATTGGGTAACTAAAATATTAATTTATGCTTCTTTGTTGCAGGTTAGCAGGCTTTGATGACATCTGACATTGGGTCTAACATTGAGGAGTAATTTTTTTGATGTAAATAGAATAACTTTTGAACCCTTAATTTTTTGGGAGAATAGTTGATAGAGAGGTTATCCTTTTTGTAAATGATGTTAACTGGGTAGGATATGTTTGTAATCTGAATGACAAGGAAACATTAGGTGGTGGTTTAATTTTAATGTTAACTTGTCATTTGAATACAAGTTATGTAACTTCTGTCATAGACGTACTGGTTTTTGGTAAATATTATCACTTCAGTAGTCAATTCCATTATACATGTAGTAAAGTCTGAATGTTAATATAAACATATCATGATGTTCTTCAGGTGTACTTGTATGCTATTTTGTCAACACATTTTTACCATTTGCTTAATTCCTCTAGGGGAGATGGCGGAAGTTGCCAATAGACATGACCGGAGTGGTTAATTTGATTACAAATGTTGTTATTCACATTACAAATGTTGTTATTATCATTATCGGGGTAGTGAATGGCTATGGCATGTCATCTTACAAGCATGTGTGTGTGTTCATTGCTGCTGGGGCTATTAATGCTTGAGGTTGCAGGATTCAAGTTTTGGAAATTTAGAAGCTGATATAATAGTGTTCAGAGACTGTTTAATGAATCTGAATTATATATTAGCATGTTCTGAAAGTGAAAATAATTTACAGATTATATATTATTGCTAGTTGAAATGTTTTGAAGGTTAAAAGCTGATTCAATACTTGTAAAATATTTGTATATATATGAGTATATGGGTTATTGCTTGTGAATTGATGCTTGTGAAATTAAAGTATCGAGGCATAAAACTGATTTTCCTTTCTTTTCTTTTTTTTTTTAAAAAAACTGTTGGTTTGAGGATTGAAGAGCTAGAGATTAAAAACTGATTTGGACATAATGATTTATGTCTCTAAGTGCTGAATTATGATTGTGCTGTTTGAATCAGATTGTTTTACAACCTGTGAGCTCAAAGTAGGAGCTGAAAAATCAGTTCAAGTTACTGAATTATGCATTCGTGTGGTGGCTAGTGAATCATGACCTTAATTCAAGACATGACAAAGCATTGAGCTTGTTTTCATCAAATGAAGCCACCACACTGACCAAAAGACAACATCTGTGGTAGTAGTAAAGATTACGTAAATTAAACATATAGTATTTGTGAAAGTAGTGTTCAGATATTGTCAAAATACTTGACTTATGGTTGTAGGTTGTAAGTTATGATATTTGTTGGCTTAATTTAAATCTTTTTTGGAATAATTTCACTAAACAAATAATGATAATTACAGCATGCATAATGAAAGTTGTAACTTCTGTCATGGCATTTGCAACTCAATTATTTGTATCCCAAATTACATCTATTTGGACCCAAATTTCACTACACACATAATGGGATTAACAACATTCGTAATGCAAGTGACCACTTCCGTATTACCATTTGCAACTCGTTTATTTTAAACCAAAGTAACATGTATTTGGAGCCAATTTCACTACTCCGATAATGATAATGACAACATTTATAATATGAATTACAATTTTTGTAATGAGAGTTATCATCTCGCTATTGTTATTTGCAACTCGTTTATTTCAAACCCAAGTAATATATATTTGGAGCTAATTTCACACTCCTGATAATGATAATGACAAAATTTGTAATGTGAATTACAACTTTCGTAATGAGAGTTACAATTTCGCTATTACCATTTGCAACTGGTTAATGTGAAATGAATTTAACATGTATTTGGAGCCAATTTTACTACCCTAATAATGATAATGATAATATTTGTAACGTGAATTACAATTTTGCAATAAGAGTTACTATCTCGCTATTGCCATTTGTTAACTCATTTCTTTCAAACCCAAATAACATCTATTTTCAGCCAATTTTACTACCCCAATAATGATAATAACAACATTTGTAATGTGAATAACAACATTTGTAATCAAATTAACCACTCCGGTCATGCCCATTGGCAACTTCCGCCATCTCCCTTAGAGGAATTAAGCAAATGGTAAAAATGTGTTGACAAAATAGCATACAAGTACACCTGAAGAACATCATGATATGTTTATATTAACATTCAGACTTTACTACATGTATAATGGAATTGACTACTGAAGTGATAATATTTACCAAAAACCAGTACGCCTATGACAGAAGTTACATAACTTGTATTCAAATGACAAGTTAACATTAAGATTAAACCACCACCTAATGTTTCCTTGTCATTCAGATTACAAACATATCCTACCCAGTTAACATCATTTACAAAAAGGATAACCTCTCTATCAACTATTCTCCCAAAAAATTAAGGATTCAAAAGTTATTCTATTTACACCAAAAAAATTACTCCTCAATGTTAGACCCAGTGTCAGATGTCATCAAAGCCTGCTAACCTGCAACAAAGAAGCATAAATCAATATTTTAGTTACCCAATAATCAATTTCATTTATCTTTCGAAACACCCAAAAAATACACACACCCACTTACTCCATTGACAACTTAAATATAGGATTTTACAATTTCAGTAATGAATTTAACAACACTGACCACCTCATGCTTACTGTTTGTCACCATTTTTCCATTTCCGACGCGTCACTCTCTCGTCCTGGTGAAATTCTTCATCCAAACCCTTTACACTCACAAACCCATCCCCATTTGAGCATGCAGCAACAAAGAAATCGGGTGATACTAGCGTTTTAACAGAAAAATTGCTTACATTTTCCCTCTTTCCAGATTTCCACCCTTGTTCTAGTTTCGTCTTCTCAGCCTCTCTCTCTTCTGGTATATTATTGTTTTCTTTGCAGTTCATATCTTCAGAGAGGTTGAGGGTATTTTAGTCTTTCTACCGAATTGACAAAATTCCAAATTGATACCCCATACCCATTTGGTCATTTCAGTTATTTGTATACCCATTTTGTCATTTCAAATTTCAACCGTCCTTTTTCTGTCATTTTCCCTTTAAAATTTTCACTTCGCTCGTATTTCTCTCCTTGTTCCATGGGGTTTGCTTTTGCCGAAAGTATACAAACAAATGGAGCTAAAACTCTTATTATATATTTATTTTATATGTCATAAAATTATAATTTGATTTTCATCTAATTATTTTTTTAATCTTGTTAAAGGCTTTTTTTTTTTAAATTTTCTCAATTAACTGTGAGTAGTATGGCTCATAATCTTTAAAAACATGAGTAATGTTAGTTTAATTTAACAGCAACATTTTTTTTTTTTGACAAAAAAGTATCCCCATCCACACTAACGGGTAAGCCATTATTTTTGGTGAAAGGACAAAAATAATATTAATAATGAAAGAAATGCAGGTAATTTTTTTTTTTTGATAAAACGCAGGTAAATTATTTTAGAAAAATGACGCTGCATCGGTCTTGAAAATTTATGTTACAATTTAACCTTTTTATTTTAAGATGTCATTTTATTTTATTTATTACAGAAAGAATCTAAATTCCCCTTCTGCAGGCTAGGAACATGTGACTCTCTAATCTTTATATGGAATTGTGTGAATATGTTCAGCATTCAAAGTCTCACTATTTAATTATTTTATTGCTTAATATAAGAATTAGTTTGGGATAGTTTTGGCTTTAAATGTAATATCTCAATCTATTTTATTTCTCTTTTTTTTTCTAAAATATTCTTATTAATTGTAAAGGGTTTTTACCAAAAGAATAATTTTAATAATCTAATACAAGTAATTGAAGAGAATAATTTAGAAAGATCAATGCATATTTATGACAAATAACCATTTTACCTAATTTTTTTAATATCCCCAAATTGGTTATCTATGATGTGGTATTTTATATAAAGCACTACTATCTCTTGTCTTTAATATAATAACTAGTATAACTTTAAATTTAGTCATAAATATAAAATCTCAATCCACTTTGTTTATCATATTTATTCATTTTTTTCTAAAGTAGTTGTTGTGGTAGTTGTATATGTTAAATATTTTATAAAGTAATAGTTATAACTAATATACATAGTTAGCAAGAGTATTTTGGAAAAAATAATACTCCTCCGATCCTTAATAGAAGACCCATTTAACTAATTTGATTAGATTAAGGAAGTTAGGTAAGTTAGTTAATTATAAGAAAATTGACACATTTTTCCTAAAACACCATAATCATTTTTCTTAATACCCCCTCTCTCTTTTACTTAATTATGGTTGAGGAAGTATCTATAGGGGTAATTTAGAGAAAATTGATAAATATGAGAAATGGGTCTTATATTTAGGACCAAAACCAACTCAAAAATTGGGTCCTATATTAAGGACCGGAGGAGTACCTACTACCTCTGACATTGATATAAAAGTTAGTTGACTAATTTAAGTAGATTAAAAAAACTGGTCAAATTAGTTATTTGTAATAAATAGTATTTGTCTTTACTAGAATATCTTTGATAATCAAGTGTATTAGTTAGAATTATCATTATTATAAAGAGTACCTTGGAAAAAATAGACGAATATAAAAAACAAAGTGGATTGAGGTTTTATATTTAAGACTAAAATAAAAATCAAATCAGATAATATATTACGGACTAGAGATATTATTTATTACAAATAACTAACTTAACAAACTCATTTAATCTATTTAAATCAGTCAATTATCTTTTATATTACGGACCGAAGGTAATATAAGAGTTAGTTTAATATTTAATTTAATCGTAAATATAAAATCCTAATTTATTTTGTCTTTTAAATTTATCTTTTTTTAAAAAATAATTATTATAATAGTTGCATATATTAAAATTTTTATTAAATAATAATTCTAATTAATATACACAATTAAATAAAATTCCCCCCCCCCCCCTCTGTGGCGTAACGATCAGGCGTAAACAGAGAAAGTCCCAAAAGTAGACCTTTTCGCGTCAACACATGATAGGATGCTGCTTTAAAGGACCAATACTTACTAAAAGGTCTACTTTGTTGGGATAATTTTGGGAATTTGTTTTTTAAATATTCAATGTATTATATTCGGTTTTTAATGGGGGGTTCAGTTCTCAGGTCCTATAACCATGATATGATATTTGAATTTACATCAAATAATCTGCTTTCTGGGCGAAGTTATCCGAATTTGAAATACTCTTTTTATTCTATTTATAAATTATTTTCAGTATGTTTTAGATAGATTAAGAAAAATCTTAAATTTTATTAACTCTTATTTAAAATTCAATAATTTTTAATTTTAATTTTATTTAATATACATTATACCTCATCTAAATAAAATCAACACAATAATAAATGAAGAGTAAAGTTATATATTCATACAAATTTTTTTTAATACCTTATAAATAGAACTAAAAAAATATTTTTTTCTGTCTTATAAATAAGATAAAAGAACCAATAAATAATGAAAATGCATATGGTCTCACCTTTTCCCACAATTTTGGTTCTTTAAAGAATCTTCGGATGTTTGTGCATGTGGCCACTCGGCGGGTTCATGCTGCTGCGCCGCTATTAGCGGATGAAAAAGTGTGCCCCGATAATTCATTTATTCGTTCAGAAAGGGACCATATTTATTAGTATTCCTATGGATAAGAAGGATAAGATATTTTTTACTTCTATTTGTAAGGTAGTAATAGAAATTTTTTGTATAAACATACAATTTTACTCTTAATTTATTATGACGTTGATTTTGTTTATATTAGGTATAATATATATTAAATAGAAATAAAGTTAAAAGCTTATTGAATTTTAAATTGGAGTTAACGAAATTTAAGGTTTTCTTTGATCTATGAAAAACATGTTGAAACTGACTTATAAATAAAAAGAGAAGAGTATTTTGTACTGTTTTACTGTTATTTACTAATTTTCTTTAAAAAAAAGTACATACTAAGGAGGGATAAATTAAAAAGTTATTAAATTTTAATGAAGTTAATAAGATTTAAAATTTTTCTTGATTATGATCAAATACGTTGGAATTGATTAATAAATAAAATCAGAAGAATTCAATATGATATTTCTCAAAGCGGATTATAGTCTTAACTTTTTCTTCCAAGTCCCGCTTGAACTTCTCAATTTTTGGTTATGCGAGGAGCAAATAATATTTTTAATATGTAAAAATTGATAACGAATCTCTCCAAAAATTGACGATTTATGCAAAACAATTATTTTATTGTTGACTAATCCATATTTTACCAATGAAATGTAATATGATGATGAATCGAGTTAAGTTTATGAAAGTGATTCAGATGTTCAAGACGCTTATTTGCACAGGGGAAAAAAAAAGGGGCACTATCAGTGACGTGCTACTTAACACGAGCAAGACATATGCACAAATTAAAAAGTTTACAGAATATATTGTCAAATAAATTCAGAAATTATCTGCACATGATTCAAAATTTATAGGGGCATTGTGTTTTGTTCCATCTAGCTTTGTTCTTTGAAATTAAATAATTTATCTTATTTTATTTTTGCTCCAGTTACAGTTTTTTTCCTCAATCTTATAATGATAAAATTAATATTCTCATTTTTAAGAATTGATCAGTCCTTGCCTATTTTCTATTCTAATATACTAACTCTAAGAAACAAGGGAAACGAATTAGTTAATTTTAAATTCATCAAGTTTTTACTAGAAATGAAGATTATGGTAAATAAATATAATTATATCATTGACACGTTAATTCAAAATAAGACCTAATTGATTGATTAGACGGTGATGGATATTAAAAAGATATAAAAAGGTCAATTACGAAAGTAATTAATTAGCAACAAAATGTAAATCGGGAGATGAAAGTGAAAGTCATTTGTGTATGTACAATAAATTTCTTATCTTTTTTTTTTCCTCTCATTTTCCGGGCAAATAAATGATAAACGTTGAGTACGAGGAACGAAAAAAACGAGGATAAGATTAGTGAATTAAACTTACTCGTGTTCATTGATTTTGAAACTTTTTACTGTAAATAAATCACTGCCCATAATATCCGTAATAAGAAAGAAATGAAGAAGAAATAGTGAATGAGTATTTTTTTTTTAAAAAAAAGTACTATCTGTAGTCTTTAATATAAGAGTTAGTTTGATTTTCAATTTTGTTCTAAAAATAAGATCCTGATTCACGTTGTCTCTCATATTTATCTATTTTTTTAACGTAGTTCGTATAGTAGCCGTACATGTTAAAGGTTCCATCAAATAACAGTTCTAGCTAAACACATGATTAACAATAATATTTTAGAACAGATAACATCTATTTATTATAAATAACTAGCTTAACAAACTTTTTAAATCTATTTAAATTAGTTAATTAACTCTTATATTAAGAATTAGAAGTAGTAGTATCAGACATTCATATTTGTTTATATAATTTTTCCGCCAATATATTTGTTTACGTCACTGTAAAACAATCAAAGTCTCCTCTATTGGGTCTGGGTGGTGCCAAAGCATAGGGCATTAGAGTAATCCTGAAAGTGGGAAGGCTGCCGATTGGAGCCTGATATCTGCAAATAAAAAGACAAATAAGAGACGCTTTAATTTCAGGCCTAACTTTTCGTGACCTGTTCTCAAGATATTTACATTTGAGGCATCGAGTCAAGTAGCGTGTAAGTGGACTGGTGGGGAAGTTAGAGAAACTCTCAGCTGACCAAAAAAAAAAAAAAGGGTTAGAAAATCTCATCAAATCAGCTCAAAATATGTAGGGAAAAAGAACATTTCAAGAGGCGTGGTATAGTGCAAAGATCTTGTCAGTGTGGAGTGAGATTTTTTCTGGTTTAAGATAGCAATTGAAATATCCGTCAAAGTGAAGTTCAGTTCCTACTCTGTGATAAAAGTGAATCTCAAGGTGTATGTATGTTATAAAAAAGTATGATTATGTATGCGATCAAATCCTTCCTTTGATATTCAGTTTTTCTTTTACGTATCTAATTGCGATGAATCTGGATTTTTCCTTCCTTCTTTTTTGGACTTCTTACTTTATTTTCTTTCGTGGCTTTCGACCTGTTTGAAAGGGTTGCCTCATTGCTTATTAACTTCCCACCACCCAGTCACGTTACGCACTTAAATGGGTATCTTTCGAGTAGTCCCAGCCATGTCTGTTCCTCTTAATTTTATCATCTGAAGTGCCGGTAGGATTTTGTTCGATTTCCCCTAAAGCCATAAGAGGATACGCGTTCGTGGGACATAATACTTTCCTTGTTTAATATTATTTTCCATCCTGAATATAAAAATTAGTTTGGCTTTTAATTTTATCTTAAATATAAGACTTCAATCTACTCTATTTTTCATATTTGTCTATTTTTATCAAGGTACTTTTTGTAGTATTTACACATGTCAAAAATTTCATTACCTGATGGTTTTAACTAATACACATGATAAGCAAAGGTATTCTAGTAAAGACAAACTTAACTAATTTCTTTAATTTCTCCAAAAACCGGAGGTAGCACATGAATTATATTTTCTCCGGTGAGAGTTGATCACATATTAAGACATGAAGGGAATATATTGAAGGATACTCTGTTGCAGCGAGCGAAGCAAAGCTCGCATGCCTTGAGTTCTTAAATAAACCAAATGATAACACATAAAAGTGTCTTAAAATACAGCCTGCCAGTACTTTGGACGATTGAAACTTCATATACTAAAGCTGAAATTGAAAGTATATTTTCACTAGTCAATGGCAATGAACTGATATCTAATTTTACGATAATGAGCCTACATATATTATATATCTATCAAATTAATGGAATACGAATGCACCTTTCTCGTGCAAGGCATGCCTCAACCGCTTGAGCCTAGAAGTAAAAAAAAAAAAAAAAAGGGGGTGGTGTTGAATCTAAAGAAAATCTCGACAAAATTTGGAGGGACTCGGCCTCCCTATACTTGATGATTGTCAGAGCCTAGCAACTTCTCCTCTTCTCTTGGGATTTCCGTAAGCTGAACACTGGACCGAGTCATCTTATTCCACTCTTTTTCTACACACGAAAACACCCATTGGAAACGCCGGCACATTTCCAGAGCAGTAACTGTAAACACTGTCAGGTAGTTATGGCGAAGATGGGCAGACAGTTTATATGTCCAGGAGCAGCGCAGGAGGAAGTTGCTTCCAATTACCCAAAGTATATCTGCAAGTTAAAAACAACAAGACTTGTGAGAAGGAGGGATCTCTCCCAAGCAGTACCAGACTCCAAGCAATGCCAAACCCTACAAAACTTGAGCCCAGGCCTAATTAACACAGGGTTAGGTATAAGGATTAAGGAATTCGGATTCCCTTCATTTAAGATGAAAAAATGGCTCTTTTTTACCCAATTCCTTGTCTTACCATCTAGCCAATGTACATGGGCTAAATTTCTTCTTTCATTGAAAATAAAAGTTATTCTTAATAGATATGAGCGCCCATATCAAGAGAACAGTCAAAATTTACTCAAAATGATAATGCTTTCCCACCTAAAGTTGAGAAGGTCCTTAGGCGGGTTCAAGCCAAGTTGGGCCAAATACAGTCATGACCTTCTAATCCGTTGAAACTAAATGGATCTCATTCTTACCCATTTTCTCCCATAAAACAGGTTGGAAATCAGAGTTTTGTGTTGAACCTGAATATGCGAGAAAAGTTACTGTAAAACAAGGAAAATGCATCTCAATATAGCTTGTGAAGCAGAGTGAATTTAACATGAACATAAATGAAATGAATGTGACATATTCAGGTGCAATTTTCAAGTGATTGCTATCTAGTCCAATGGAATCATGGCACATGGCGAAACTTTGTGCAGTGAATCAATAGGACACAGCTAAACTGTAACACATCTATTGCTATCTAGTCCGGAATCATGGCACATGGCAAAACTTTGTTCAGTGAATCAACAGGGCACAGCTAAACCGTAAAACATGAATGTATCTTACATCTCAAACGGAGAGAGCTTAATATCAAGCATTGTGAAAGAATTCCATTTAAGTCTTATCCCCTATTTTCAAACCAACTTCCGGCATATAGCATGGATCAACCACCCTTCCCTTCTTCAATGTAGGTTATAACACGAGTTATCTTAAAAGTCAAGAAAACTGAATTTCTTTACATCATAAGTTCATAAAAAATAATAGTAGTTGTAGTATTTATAAATCTTCGAAAATTGCAAGGTCTGCTGCTCCTAGTCTGAAAGAAAGAGATTACATGTGAGGTACCTTAAATCCCAATCTCGAGTAATATCCCAGTAGAATGAATAGAGAGAATTAACAACACTCGAGAGAAGCCAAAGTGGCCGATAAAGAGATGTCCACTTCTCAGGGAATACATGATATTTAAGGGCTGAAAGAAAAATCACTGGGAAAGCTGTTGAATATTTCAATGCTGAAAAACAGATATATATGGGAGTTAGAGGAAGAGTATGATGGGAATACCAAAGTTACAACCGTTAATCTAAATGGAAACTGAAAGATTCAAAATCAAACTATGTGCTATGCAAATACGCAATAAAAGATTCTAGCAGAAAAAGATAAAAATGTGCAAATAATGGTAAAATTCTATACAAAACAGTAGAGAATCTTATAAACTAGGAAAATACCTCACTCAATGAATATAAAATAAAGTTCCTCGTCTGGAAACTTGGCAAGATAATATTCATAAAAAACCAGCATTAAATACAGATGCGAATACAAAATACATATGGAGCCAAAAGGATTTTTTGTTTGGGGGCCGGGGGGAATTCCATTAAAACTCAGCTTATGCACACAATAAAATTTTTATTTCATCTGTGGAAAGAAAGTGTTTAAAAAGCTAAGTCTTTAGTCTTTGCTTTGAACCAAATCCTTATAGCTTCAAAAAATCCAAGGTAAATTGAAAGAAAGTATAGCCAGGAAAAAGTATGCTAATCAGTTATAGGCACAAGGGAAAAAGTAACCAAGAACTATTACCATTAAAAAGGCATGTTCTTTCCTTAGTATCTTTGTACTGTCGAAGACACTGTAATAGACGCCAGAGATAAGGGAGCATGAGTACCATCGGTATTGCACTTGAATGGCTACCACAAACAGAATCAGCTTCAAGCCATGCAATTGTGGCAACCTGAATATCAATTTGGGGAAAAAAAAGAAAAAAAGGAAGCTACATTCAAAGAGTCAAGTACTTCTTCAGGGCAAGAAATAACACCCCATAAACCTTGCGATTTTGATAAAAGTAACATCCAGAAAGACATTGCATGTCATTAGTGAACATTATATTTTGTATAGATAGCTGAAAGCAAATGAAAATAACAACCGTGTGAGAAGAACAAAAAATACACCAATTTTTAACTTTCAGGCTCACAATTAGTGTACTTTCCCAAATTTCCTGCCACTCTTATTGGCTGATATGCATTAGGCCCATAGCACTCAGGAGTTTCATGCTATGCTCATGCCTTATCCGCACTCAATTCCAAAGAGCTCTCCATGAAGCTAGTGCATTGTGTTGGATATTATAATAAAACCATCCAAATGCCTTCACTTAATAGCTTAAGCTTAATCAACTGTATGGTTGACAAACTAATAATTGTGTATCACTCAGCTTACCACTGATTATACCGGATTCATAAATGCCCGCATGAAGAGAGGGAGAATAAATGATAAATTGAAAATGCACATGTAAAATTGCATATTTTGCTGGAGAGATGACATAATTAGATGTGTTTAAATTTCAGATCACTACAATAAGATAAAATGGTGGATATATCATAGATGATGTTTTACACATGTGGAATGGATACTTGGACTAACAACAGTAAAAGGTAAATCAACCTAAAAGATAGATTCAACTCAAAGGACTGTAAGAAAAACATAGAATAACTCAATCAGTTTAAAGGATATATTAATTACCTGTCTGTTAACCATTCTACAA
>NW_021636911.1:0-49057 GCF_004799145.2 Neltuma alba | reverse complement strand
TAGAAGACCCATTAACTAATTTGATTAGATTAAGGAAGTTAGGTAAGTTAGTTAATTATAAGAAAATTGACACATTTTCCTAAAACACCATAATCATTTTTCTTAATACCCCCTCTCTCTTTTACTTAATTATGGTTGAGGAAGTATCTATAGGGGTAATTTAGAGAAAATTGATAAATATGAGAAATGGGTCTTATATTTAGGACCAAAACCAACTCAAAAATTGGGTCCTATATTAAGGACCGGAGGAGTACCTACTACCTCTGACATTGATATAAAAGTTAGTTGACTAATTTAAGTAGATTAAAAAAACTGGTCAAATTAGTTATTTGTAATAAATAGTATTTGTCTTTACTAGAATATCTTTGATAATCAAGTGTATTAGTTAGTTAGAATTATCATTATTATAAGAGTACCTTGGAAAAAATAGACGAATATAAAAAACAAAGTGGATTGAGGTTTTATATTTAAGACTAAAATAAAATCAAATCAGATAATATATTACGGACTAGAGATATTATTTATTACAAATAACTAACTTAACAAACTCATTTAATCTATTTAAATCAGTCAATTATCTTTTATATTACGGACCGAAGTAATATAAGAGTTAGTTTAATATTTAATTTAATCGTAAATATAAAATCCTAATTTATTTTGTCTTTTAAATTTATCTTTTTTAAAAAATAATTATTATAATAGTTGCATATATTAAAAATTTTATTAAATAATAATTCTAATTAATATACACAATTAAATAAAATTCCCCCCCCCCCCCTCTGTGGCGTAACGATCAGGCGTAAACAGAGAAAGTCCAAAAAGTAGACCTTTTCGCGTCAACACATGATAGGATGCTGCTTTAAAGGACCAATACTTACTAAAAGGTCTACTTTGTTGGGATAATTTTGGGAATTTGTTTTTTAATATTCAATGTATTATATTCGGTTTTTAATGGGGGGTTCAGTTCTCAGGTCCTATAACCATGATATGATATTTGAATTTACATCAAATAATCTGCTTTCTGGGCGAAGTTATCCGAATTTGAAATACTCTTTTTATTCTATTTATAAATTATTTTCAGTATGTTTAGATCAGTATGTTTTAGATAGATTAAGAAATCTTAATTTTATTAACTCTTATTTAAAATTCAATAATTTTAATTTTAATTTTATTTAATATACATTATACCTCATCTAAATAAAATCAACACAATAATAAATGAAGAGTAAAGTTATATATTCATACAAATTTTTTTTTAACCTTATAAATAGAACTAAAAAAATATTTTTTTCTGTCTTATAAATAAGATAAAAGAACCAATAAATAATGAAAATGCATATGGTCTCACCTTTTCCCACAATTTTGGTTCTTTAAAGAATCTTCGGATGTTTGTGCATGTGGCCACTCGGCGGGTTCATGCTGCTGCGCCGCTATTAGCGGATGAAAAAGTGTGCCCCGATATTCATTTATTCGTTCAGAAAGGGACCATATTTATTAGTATTCCTATGGATAAGAAGGATAAGATATTTTTTACTTCTATTTGTAAGGTAGTAATAGAAATTTTTTGTATAAACATACAATTTTACTCTTAATTTATTATGACGTTGATTTTGTTTATATTAGGTATAATATATATTAAATAGAAATAAAGTTAAAAGCTTATTGAATTTTAAATTGAGTTAACGAAATTTAGGTTTTCTTTGATCTATGAAAAACATGTTGAAACTGACTTATAAATAAAAAGAGAAGAGTATTTTGTACTGTTTTACTGTTATTTACTAATTTTCTTTAAAAAAAAGTACATACTAAGGAGGGATAAATTAAAAAGTTATTAAATTTTAATGAAGTTAATAAGATTTAAAATTTTTCTTGATTATGATCAAATACGTTGGAATTGATTAATAAATAAAATCAGAAGAATTCAATATGATATTTCTCAAAGCGGATTATAGTCTTAACTTTTTCTTCCCAAGTCCCGCTTGACTTCTCAATTTTTGGTTTTTGATGCGAGGAGCAAATAATATTTTTAATATGTAAAAATTGATAACGAATCTCTCCAAAAATTGACGATTTATGCAAAACAATTATTTTATTGTTGACTAATCCATATTTTACCAATGAAATGTAATATGATGATGAATCGAGTTAAGTTTATGAAAGTGATTCAGATGTTCAAGACGCTTATTTGCACAGGGGAAAAAAAAAGGGCACTATCAGTGACGTGCTACTTAACACGAGCAAGACATATGCACAAATTAAAAAGTTTATAGAATATATTGTCAAATAAATTCAGAAATTATCTGCACATGATTCAAAATTTATAGGGGCATTGTGTTTTGTTCCATCTAGCTTTGTTCTTTGAAATTAAATAATTTATCTTATTTTATTTTTGCTCCAGTTACAGTTTTTTTCCTCAATCTTATAATGATAAAATTAATATTCTCATTTTTAAGAATTGATCAGTCCTTGCCTATTTTCTATTCTAATATACTAACTCTAAGAAACAAGGGAAACGAATTAGTTAATTTTAAATTCATCAAGTTTTTACTAGAAATGAAGATTATGGTAAATAAATATAATTATATCATTGACACGTTAATTCAAAATAAGACCTAATTGATTGATTAGACGGTGATGGATATTAAAAAGATATAAAAAGGTCAATTACGAAAGTAATTAATTAGCAACAAAATGTAAATCGGGAGATGAAAGTGAAAGTCATTTGTGTATGTACAATAAATTTCTTATCTTTTTTTTTTTCCTCTCATTTTCCGGGCAAATAAATGATAAACGTTGAGTACGAGGAACGAAAAAAACGAGGATAAGATTAGTGAATTAAACTTACTCGTGTTCATTGATTTTGAAACTTTTTACTGTAAATAAATCACTGCCCATAATATCCGTAATAAGAAAGAAATGAAGAAGAAATAGTGAATGAGTATTTTTTTTTTAAAAAAAAGTACTATCTGTAGTCTTTAATATAAGAGTTAGTTTGATTTTCAATTTTGTTTCTAAAATAAGATCCCGATTCACGTTGTCTCTCATATTTATCTATTTTTTTAACGTAGTTCGTATAGTAGCCGTACATGTTAAAGGTTCCATCAAATAACAGTTCTAGCTAAACACATGATTAACAATAATATTTAGAACAGATAACATCTATTTATTATAAATAACTAGCTTAACAAACTTTTTAAATCTATTTAAATTAGTTAATTAACTCTTATATTAAGAATAGAAGTAGTATCAGACATTCATATTTGTTTATATAATTTTTCCGCCAAATATTTTGTTTACGTCACTGTAAAACAATCAAAGTCTCCTCTATTGGGTCTGGGTGGTGCCAAAGCATAGGGCATTAGAGTAATCCTGAAAGTGGGAAGGCTGCCGATTGGAGCCTGATATCTGCAAATAAAAAGACAAATAAGAGACGCTTTAATTTCAGGCCTAACTTTTCGTGACCTGTTCTCAAGATATTTACATTTGAGGCATCGAGTCAAGTAGCGTGTAAGTGGACTGGTGGGAAGTTAGAGAAACTCTCAGCTGACCAAAAAAAAAAAAAAGGTTAGAAAATCTCATCAAATCAGCTCAAAATATGTAGGGAAAAGAACATTTCAAGAGGCGTGGTATAGTGCAAAGATCTTGTCAGTGGGAGTGAGATTTTTTCTGGTTTAAGATAGCACTTGAAATATCCGTCAAAGTGAAGTTCAGTTCCTACTCTGTGATAAAAGTGAATCTCAAGGTGTATGTATGTTATAAAAGTATGATTATGTATGCGATCAAATCCTTCCTTTGATATTCAGTTTTTCTTTTACGTATCTAATTGCGATGAATCTGGATTTTTCCTTCCTTCTTTTTTGGACTTCTTACTTTATTTTCTTTCGTGGCTTTCGACCTGTTTGAAAGGGTTGCCTCATTGCTTATTAACTTCCCACCACCCAGTCACGTTACGCACTTAAATGGGTATCTTTCGAGTAGTCCCAGCCATGTCTGTTCCTCTTAATTTTATCATCTGAAGTGCCGGTAGGATTTTGTTCGATTTCCCCTAAAGCCATAAGAGGATACGCGTTCGTGGGACATAATACTTTCCTTGTTTAATATTATTTTCCATCCTGAATATAAAAATTAGTTTGGCTTTTATTTTATATCTTAATATAAGACTTCAATCTACTCTATTTTTCATATTTGTCTATTTTTATCAAGGTACTTTTTGTAATATTTACACATGTCAAAATTTCATTACCTGATGGTTTTACTAATACACATGATAAGCAAAGGTATTCTAGTAAAGACAAACTTAACTAATTTCTTTAATTTCTCCAAAAACCGGAGGTAGCACATGAATTATATTTTCTCTCCGGTGAGAGTTGATCACATATTAAGACATGAAGGGAATATATTGAAGGATACTCTGTTGCAGCGAGCGAAGCAAGCTCGCATGCCTTGGTTCTTAAATAAACCAAATGATAACACATAAAAGTGTCTTAAAATACAGCCTGCCAGTACTTTGGACGATTGAAACTTCATATACTAAAGCTGAAATTGAAAGTATATTTTCACTAGTCAATGGCAATGAACTGATATCTAATTTTACGATAATGAGCCTACATATATTATATATCTATCAAATTAATGGAATACGAATGCACCTTTCTCATGCAAGGCAAGCCTCAACCGCTTGAGCCTAGAAGTAAAAAAAAAAAAAAAAAAGGGGTGGTGTTGAATCTAAAGAAAATCTCGACAAAATTTGGAGGGACTCGCCTCCCTATACTTGATGATTGTCAGAGCCCAGCAACTTCTCCTCTCTCTCTTGGGATTTCCGTAAGCTGAACACTGGACCGAGTCATCTTATTCCACTCTTTTTCTACACGAAAAACACCCATTGGAAACGCCGGCACATTTCCAGAGCAGTAACTGTAAACACTGTCAGGTAGTTATGGCGAAGATGGGCAGACAGTTTATATGTCCAGGAGCAGCGCAGGAGGAAGTTGCTTCCAATTACCCAAAGTATATCTGCAAGTTAAAAACAACAAGACTTGTGAGAAGGAGGGATCTCTCCCAAGCAGTACCATACTCCAAGCAATGCCAAACCCTACAAAACTTGAGCCCAGGCCTAATTAACACAGGGTTAGGTATAAGGATTAAGGAATTCGGATTCCCTTCATTTAAGATGAAAAAATGGCTCTTTTTTACCCAATTCCTTGTCTTACCATCTAGCCAATGTACATGGGCTAAATTTCTTCTTTCATTGAAAATAAAAGTTATTCTTAATAGATATGAGCGCCCATATCAAGAGAACAGTCAAAATTTACTCAAAATGATAATGCTTTTCCCACCTAAAGTTGAGAAGGTCCTTAGGCGGTTTCAAGCCAAGTTGGGCCAAATACAGTCATGACCTTCTAATCCGTTGAAACTAAATGGATCTCATTCTTACCCATTTTCTCCCATAAAACAGGTTGGAAATCAGAGTTGGTTTGTTGAACCTGAATATGCGAGAAAAGTTACTGTAAAACAAGGAAAATGCATCTCAATATAGCTTGTGAAGCAGAGTGAATTTAACATGAAATGAAATGTGACATATTCAGGTGCAATTTTCAAGTGATTGCTATCTAGTCCAATGGAATCATGGCACATGGCGAAACTTTGTGCAGTGAATCAATAGGACACAGCTAAACTGTAACACATCTATTGCTATCTAGTCCGGAATCATGGCACATGGCAAAACTTTGTTCAGTGAATCAACAGGGCACAGCTAAACCGTAAAACATGAATGTATCTTACATCTCAAACGGAGAGAGCTTAATATCAAGCATTGAAAGAATTCCATTTAAGTCTTATCCCCTATTTTCAAACCAACTTCCGGCATATAGCATGGATCAACCACCCTTCCCTTCTTCAATGTAGGTTATAACACGAGTTATCTTAAAAGTCAAGAAAACTGAATTTCTTTACATCATAAGTTCATAAAAAATAATAGTAGTTGTAGTATTTATAAATCTTCGAAAATTGCAAGGTCTGCTGCTCCTAGTCTGAAAGAAGAGATTACATGTGAGGTACCTTAAATCCCAATCTCGAGTAATATCCCAGTAGAATGAATAGAGAGAATTAACAACACTCGAGAGAAGCCAAAGTGGCCGATAAAGAGATGTCCACTTCTCAGGGAATACATGATATTTAAGGGCTGAAAGAAAAATCACTGGGAAAGCTGTTGAATATTTCAATGCTGAAAAACAGATATAATGGGAGTTAGAGGAAGAGTATGATGGGAATACCAAAGTTACAACCGTTAATCTAAATGGAAACTGAAAGATTCAAAATCAAACTATGTGCTATGCAAATACGCAATAAAAGATTCTAGCAGAAAAAGATAAAATGTGCAAATAATGGTAAAATTCTATACAAAACAGTAGAGAATCTTATAAACTAGGAAAATACCTCACTCAATGAATATAAAATAAAGTTCCTCGTCTGGAAAACTTGGCAAGATAATATTCATAAAAAACCAGCATTAAATACAGATGCGAATACAAAATACATATGGAGCCAAAAGGATTTTTTGTTTGGGGGCCGGGGGGAATTCCATTAAAACTTAGCTTTTGCACACAATAAAATTTTATTTCATCTGTGGAAAGAAAGTGTTTCAAAAAGCTAAGTCTTTAGTCTTTGCTTTGAACCAAATCCTTATAGCTTCAAAAAATCCAAGGTAAATTGAAAGAAAGTATAGCCAGGAAAAAGTATGCTAATCAGTTATAGGCACAAGGGAAAAAGTAACCAAGAACTATTACCATTAAAAAGGCATGTTCTTTCCTTAGTATCTTTGTACTGTCGAAGACACTGTAATAGACGCCAGAGATAAGGGAGCATGAGTACCATCGGTATTGCACTTGAATGGCTACCACAAACAGAATCAGCTTCAAGCCATGCAATTGTGGCAACCTGAATATCAATTTGGGGAAAAAAAAGAAAAAAAGGAAGCTTACATTCAAAGAGTCAAGTACTTCTTCAGGGCAAGAATAACACCCCATAAACCTTGCGATTTTGATAAAAGTAACATCCAGAAAGACATTGCATGTCATTAGTGAACATTATATTTGTATAGATAGCTGAAAGCAAATGAAAATAACAACCGGTGAGAAGAACAAAAAATACACCAATTTTTAACTTTCAGGCTCCCCAATTAGTGTACTTTCCCAAATTTCCTGCCACTCTTATTGGCTGATATGCATTAGGCCCATAGCACTCAGGAGTTTCATGCTATGCTCATGCCTTATCGGCACTCAATTCCAAAGAGCTCTCCATGAAGCTAGTGCATTGTGTTGGATATTATAATAAAACCATCCAAATGCCTTCACTTAATAGCTTAAGCTTAATCAACTGTATGGTTGACAAACTAATAATTGTGTATCACTCAGCTTACCACTGATTATACCGGATTCATAAATGCCCGCATGAAGAGAGGGAGAATAAATGATAATTGAAAATGCACATGTAAAATTGCATATTTATGCTGGAGAGATGACATAATTAGATGTGTTTAAATTTCAGATCACTACAATAAGATAAAATGGTGGATATATCATAGATGATGTTTTACACATGTGGAATGGATACTTGGACTAACAACAGTAAAAGGTAAATCAACCTAAAAGATAGATTCAACTCAAGAGACTGTAAGAAAAAACATAGAATAACTCAATCAGTTTAAAGGATATATTAATTACCTGTCTGTTAACCATTCTACAAACCGAGCGCTCCAAATCTGAAAATACCTGTAAGCAAAGGTTAGCTCCCATTCAGTAACATAAAAGGCATCAAGATAGACCCAAAAAAAGGGTAAATTTACAATCTCTAAGTATTTAAATTGAAGAATGGTGACGTTTGAGATATGGCATACTTTGGGGGGAAAGCACCAAGAAAGCAACTATTATGTTATTTTTTGTACCTTTGCCATGGAAGTGAAAATATCAGCCACAAAAAAGTCAGGAAATGTTATTGGCTGCATGGAGAAATTGAAAAGATCATTATCTGTGCAGGTCAAAATAGGCATTACAAAAATGACATTCACAGGAAAATGACACAAAAAAAATACATTACAAACAAGTAAAATTAGTTACAACGTAAAATATAAAACCCAGTAAACAATTTATAGGTCATTTGAATGAGAAATTCACATTAAGAAACTAAGAAATTGGAAACCTAGATTGGATCTCGCAGGTGCTTTATAAAGGGAACAGAGCTGATAAAAAGTCAAAATTTCATATTCTACCAGCATGGACATATGCAATGACCTAGCATGAAGGTTTGTTACTTGTTTGACAGGTTTCCGAACCAGATAAGCTGTGACAAAATCTACGCTTCTAACTGTAGAAGTATAAATTAGCACAAAAGCTTACCTGTAGAGGGAAAGCTATCCGCCACATTGTCCTTAAGAAGAAGAAACGAGATGACAAATAGAAAATATCGAAGGGAAAGATCAACACTATTGCAACAAAGATGTAAAGAAGCACCTGCAAATGTGCATGAGAAAGTCAGAACATATCATAGAAAAACAAATTTTCTTAAAACTGAAAATTTGCTGATATCTTGGAAAACTTATTTCTAGCTACTTCAAAAATTAACTAACATGTTTGATTTTTTTTTTTTTTCAAAATTATAATCAATAACTGCCCAAAGTTGGTAAGAAAATTAAAAAAACGAAAAGCATTATCTATGAAACAGAAAGAAAAAGTAGACTAAAACAGGCAGATAAAACAAATCCTCTTCAAGTAAGGTTGATAGTTTTACAACAACGAAAAAGCAAATGAATGCAATATCTAAGTAAAAATGTAATTCAATTAACTGAAAGAGTAACAGAGAGAAAGCTACGAGCAAAACAAGAGATAGAGCAGATATTACACTGGTTGTGAAGCAGCCAATGATACTTCTCCATGAGAATACAGATAGAGATAAGCAGTCATGCTACTTGGGACAATGATTGTCATCCATATACTACACTGCAAATAAAATACAGAGTAGCAGCAAATGTTAAAACAAGATAATATGTCCATAGCGCTAGCATTCCAATGGGGTTAAAAACAAATGGTACTATTGTCACGACATCAGTTATTTCTGTTTTTAATAAATATTTCAAACAAAGATATCACTAACCTTTAAGATTCATTTCAAGTATGTTACTTCCATAATGTTCATAACATCGCCTTTAAAGCAATCAGCATGAAAGAAAATTTGAGATATTGCTTTCAAGAGGCGACCAGAATAAAATTGTCACATGATAGCTAAACAATATTGCTTATTGCCAAACCTAGAGACAAGCATTATGTTGCAGAATGAACATGCACATAATAAATTTAAGGTTGTACTCTCCCATCTGTACACACATAACTGTGAGGCAACATTGACCTATAAGATATAGGACTGGGTTAGCATCTGATAGTGTTAAAAAGGATGCTATGGTGAAAATGGAACATAAGAGAAGAATTATCTGTTTTCTTAGATGGTTCGGTTCTAATAATAACTAAAGAAACAGACCCAAAGAAAACAATCTTGTCATATTCGAAAATTCAATCTCTAGAGAATAGGAAAATGCTGGGATGTATAACTGTCATCAGTGACTATCTTGTTGCTGAATTTCACTTTTTCTGCAAAGCCAAGGTCAAACTACAAATTACGTAGTAAGTTTAGCAACCAGCAACTTCAGAAACATACAAGGAAACATCCGATCCAAATGCATATCAATATGCTGAGATAATTTTGAATATTCATACAATTAGATCATCAAAGTGGCATGAAACTTTGCTCCAAATCCTACAATCTACTGTAAAATAAAAAACTATCTTTCTTCAAAGGACAAATTAATTTGGCCTTGCATTAGCTAGTTGTTGTTGTTGTATTCGTATGAGATATTCACATTGTCTCCAAACTGAAGAAAAAGAAGCTGAGTACCTTCCATATTTCATTGTGAGTAAGATGGTTTTGATCCAGATCAAAAACTTTTGCATAGCTTACATTGGACTGTGAAAAAACCCACAAGTTCACCCCCCAAAGCCAGACCATCATAGTCTGTAATAATAACAATTAAATTTATTAGGTACGATGTTTTGAATAGACAACATATGCAGGATAATTAACTTCAACTCACCACAAGAAGAAGAGGGTTATAATACAAAAATGCCTCATATATAAAAAGATTTCGCAAATTTGCATCCATTCGCATGACAGAATCCCATCCAACCTGATGCAAAGGGAGGAACTAGATGAGTATTAGGTCATAAATAGTTAAACTGATGACAGCGGATTTTTCACAAGAGTAACTCATTGGCATCCATGGAGACCAATAATATTACAAAAGCAAAAAGGGGCAAACTCTAACCTTACAACAAATAAAGCCCCACGTCAGAAAGAGTAACACCTGAGAAAATCAATCAGGTAGGTTTAGAAATCACAGAAGTTAGCAAACTACATAAGTTTTAAAGCAAGGTATTCACTATCAACATAAAGATTAATATAATCAATTTGACCAAAAAAATCAACAAATCAACATCAGTCCAAAAGTGAGCTGGTTATAGTTCTCTTCCATAAGGTTGAGATTAAGCCCATCTAACATGACTGAGGAACACTGGAGTCGAACATGGATGTTGCAACAAATGCAAATTTGGAGATTAAATAAATACAAGACAGAAAGTTCTTGGCAATCAAATATTATAGAATGAGCTGCTCTAAAGATATCATTTTAAATAGGAAAGACCCTCAAATAAAGTTCTATGTATAGTTGAACCTAGTAAGCATGTAAGTTAAGTTTTATATGGTACCAAACAGACATACAAGGTCTGAACGACAGGCAGATGAATTAATGAATATATTAACAAACCTTAAACCTCCATAGAAAAAGAGGAGACGGCATAGCACTTTGAATTGGTGAGGTTAAACTCTTCATTTCATGAGAACTCTGTTATTCGACAATCTTATTAGACAAAATTGTTGACCCTGCTCGTTTCTGAAACAAAATGAACAGAAATTGAAGCGCATTAAAGCTCATCAAAGATTGTTTGAATACCAAATGATAGACAAGCATAAAGGATCGCATCATGCACATAAAAAAGGAAAGTTGGCATAAAATATAGAATCTGAACCACCACAACCAAAGCTCACATTGTCAGCCAAACTTGAAGCATATCAATAAAACTTACCAAGGTCCTCCTTTCAATGTAAAAACTCAAAATCATTGGTTGTTCTAAGGAATATTTGTTCTCCTTAAGGCCAAAAAGGCAAAGACTACAATACATGTGAGAGGAAGTTAATGTGGAGACTGAAGTGCTATAAGGCAATCTGTGAAGCCAAAGTTGTATTCCCTGAGAGGAGAAAACAAGTGAATCCAAGAACGCTAGCTTCCCAAATGGGCAAGGAACGAACTTACTAATTTCCCAAGACTAAACCTCACAGAGTTCAAGGAATAGGGAGGGAATCTTTATGATAATGCTTAAGATAGCTCAAAATTCTGAACAAAGAAAAAGTTAAAGTTTTCCTTCATATGACTTCTTTAAGCGAGTTGCTTTACTTTAAATTTCCTAGTAAGTCCGAAACTGAAATAAATGGAAACAGAGGACCCATTAAATACAAATCCAACAACCTCAACCCATTTTGCGTTCCGTCAACAGAAAATAAAACACAAAAAAGTTGAAATTTTGAAATGCCATACAGTTGGAGCAAATTTATTGCCAATTCTTCAAAAACTTAGGCTTCACATAAAATAAATCCACATGAAAATGAAACCAAAAAAATTTCCTGCCCACACGATTCCGGAACAAGGAACAACAACAGAAACATAAAAGTCCATGCATCTGAAGGCATCAAGGCCCAAATTTGCCAATTACCCAGCATGCAAACAGCTCTACAACCTCTTGAGATATTAACAATTTACAGGTAAACACAGTGCAACAAGAACAATCCAGGAAAAGAGAAGTTACCGCAGATCAACTCCTACAAGAGGAAGCAATGGAGCTAGAGTGCAGATCGATCTCCGGTTGGTGCGCTTAAACGATTGGGGACATATGAATATTTGTCGTGTCCTGGTCCGCGAATCAGATCTCAGACCAGAATTACGGGAATTTGGTTAGGCGCGAAGGAGGCTTCATGATATTAGGAGGGAACGTCAAAGGTAATGTCAATGATAAAGCATGTTGCTTGCATTGCCGTTAACAAGAAATTTAGGAATTGAAGAAGACTTAATTACCCACTTCGCCGTCGTTTGTGTTAGAAAATATTGACAGGAGTTCAGAGCTTTGCAGGAATTGGAACTTTCAAGTTTTACTGCGGTGAGATTACTCTGCCCGTTATCTTCACTTCCTAGCGCCTTTGGGAGGGAATGGTTAGCAGACAGCGTCTGTTATAGAAAAGGGTAACAAACCAATGTTATGAAGAATAAGGTGATGAGCTACATGGCACAGGCTTTGAAAAAAAAAAAAGTAATTTAGAAATATAAAATATGATTTTATTTAATTTTTTCGCAATCAAATTGATTTTTTCATAACCCATGCATCCATATATAAATTCGAAGTCATAACTTCAACTAAAATACTTGAGGTTATTTATTTGAATTCCCGATAATGTACAAGTCAAAGAAATTTGTTTACGGAAGTTCCAAATTGGATGGTGTTTTTTTTTTTTTGGGGAGGGTGTTCTGTGTGTGTGTCTCTGGTTTTTTGGGGAAAGGCAGGGCGCGAGTGGAGTGGTTAAAAAAAAAATTGCTGACATAGTTTTTCAGTAGAATAATGATAATAGCAAGCATTCCTATTGTTTTTGTTTAGGCGCTTTCGAAGTGGGACGCGTCCGTTTTGTCAACTCGTAAACATAACAAATCTAATATTCCTACTTTCGGTCGCCATGGCGAGCTCAGAAGAAGCGAAGCTCGAACGGTTCCTCCAGTGGCTACAGGTTGCTTGACACAGTTTCAATCAGTAATAGAGACAGGGATATTTTGTTGCGTTGGTTATTTTAAATTTGTTGGGTTTTGAATTTAGGGGAATGGAGTTCAACTTCATGGTTGCAGCATCAAGTATTGTGATTCCAGAAAAGGGTTTGGCATCTTTTCAACTAAAGATGTTTCCGATGGTAATCCGAATCTTCCAAACACTTCAATCAAGTATATTTAGAGATCATTTTAAATATATGTGGCGGGGGTCATCTTACCATTGCTTTGCTTGTTCTTCGCCCACTAGCTGAGAAAATGTAAAGTTGGTGTTGATTGAAGGATTTGAGCTCTAAACTTGAAACTTTGTCATTGATGGCTAAACCTAGAAATTGGAGCATTGGATGTGTAATTCTGCTAGCGTGTCTTTTTTGGAATTTTGAATGTACACGTGCTTCTTTTGGGTAAAAAATAAGCTATCTTTAATGCATACGCCTGGTGTATGGAGCATAAATAAGTAGTCTTTCTGGCTGATAGTAACGATAACAAACTTGCATCATAGTTGATCAATTCGTGAAAAGCAGATCATTTAACCTGCTTGTTTCAAATTAGATTTTCTGGAAAAGCATTGTCAGTCATCGCCATAAGACGGTTTTTAGTTGTAGCTATACATATATTATGACCAGAATGATATAAGTTGCATTTGGCTGCAAGCATTCTTAATCAAAGGAGGAATTTTTATTCGAATTTTCAAATTGAAGTGGGCAAAGTATCAGACATGTGTTCACCCGGGGGGGGGGGAAGGTATCAGATAAGTAAATCCTTGTCACGGGTTGATGTATTCTTCCCTAAATATAGGGAATTAAACTAACTAATATAGGAAATACATTTCCTGGTGATATTTGCTTGAAACATGATTCATTAAGTTTGATTAGATAACATACGATATATTTCGATGCAACCATCTCAAAGTCAAGCAATGCCTGCTAAATGCATTTAGTTTAATGCTACCGTATAGGACTCTGTCTAATTTTTTAAGTCTATACTATGCTGTGAAAAATGTGACAAATGTTTCTGAAATAGGAGTTCATGAGTATATTTCCACCTAAAAAATATCTCCTTTCTATTAGCTCTTGAAAATAGATCAAGTGGTGTTAAATTCTCCATGAAGCAGGGGTTCTACTGGTTGTTCCGCTGGATTTAGCAATAACTCCAATGAGGGTATTGCAAGATCCTCTTCTCGGTCCCGAATGCAGGGCAATGTTTGAAGAAGGAGAAGTAGATGACAGGTTCTTGATGATTTTGTTCTTGACTATGGAGCGCTTGCGTCATAATTCTTCATGGAAGCCGTATGTTTGGTTGATTATGTTTGACTTTTAGTTGATGGTTTTGCTTTATTCTTTGTCATGAGTTTTACTTGTGGAAAATGAATTCAGGTACCTTGACATGCTTCCAACTAGTTTCAGAAATCCACTTTGGTTTAGTGATGATGATCTTCAAGAGCTGAGGGGAACAACATTGTTCCGTGCTACTGAATTGCAGGTGATTTATCTTCTGATCGATAATTTGACAACAATTAATTCTTTTAATAAAACTTATGCTTCTCTTGCCAATTCAAGGACATATCGTGATATAGAAAAGGGATGATTATGAATTTTTGACATATAGGCAGTAGACAGCTGATGTCTATGTTTAATTTTCAAATTTCTTGTAGTAGTTTTGTGCTTTCTCCGTGCTTAATGTTACTAATTAGAGTCTGCATTTGGTTGGTTACTTGAATAGTTGAATGGCATAGGAGGAATCTGTAGTTAATTTTTCAGGTTATTGAGAGTTTACATTCATACTTAGTGCAGAAAGGGATAACATACAGAGTGGGCTATAAGAATCAGCCAACGTCTTCACAGAAGTAGGGAGCAAAAGGCAAAGTAAATGGGTGCCTAACAAAATCTAATAAAGTATGAAATAAAAAAAGGAGAAATCAGCATTGAATTTGCTCCACAAAGACCCCAAAAAAAAAAGAATTAGTGGACCATGGTTCCTATCACACCATTTGCAGAAGGACTAGGTCTAATTTCCTGAGGTCACCTTATTCATACAGCAATCTTAACTGGCTGACAGAAATTATGATCAACATGGGAATAGGAAGTGGTTTGACAGAAATTATGATATCTGTGGTCACAAGAGAGACAAACAGATCAACAGAGGTGGCGGAGTATGCCTGTTCTAGAAGAGTGGCTGCCGGCTTTAGTTTATCAAGGCCTTATGAGAGCAGTGAAGGGGTGTATGCTGCCTTCTATCATACAAGAATGTAGATTCCAAAATGTGGAATTTTTTGTGATATTTTTGCATAGTATGTGGGTATGAATCAGGCCTCTGTGGGCTCTTATGCCATGAAGATTTTCGGACTGTTGAGCGTTTGAAGTCTGTCTTGCTGAAAAAAAAATGGGATTACGTATGTTTAAAGAGAGTAAGCTACAAGAATCAGCCAATCACTCCGCATAACTAAGGAGCAGAAGACAACAAAATAAATGCCTTATAAAGATATAGCAGAGAGTTACAAGGAAGAAGGCTGCATTGTCATCTACTCCATAGAGGCAAATAAAAAAAATAGTATGGGAATAATGTGCAATAAACACGGGATTCCAACTGTCTTGATGAAGTTCTGAACTTTAAGCAGGAATGCATAATTGTAGTACTGATACAAGAACCAGTATGATCTTTACCCAATCCCAAATACCAAACTAGTCTTCTAGTGCTGATTTTTGTGATGCGATAGAGATCTCTATGGTTCAAATTTTGGTTGATTCAGTGTTTGAGATAAATATGTCTATTATGATTAATGTGGTCTGGGAAAGAACCAGATGTCAATCCTGTCACAAGCTTTTTCCTATCTCACTTAATAGCACATGTGAATTGGTTCATCTTGCAGAAGAAAAACTTGCTGTCGTTGTATGATACCAAAGTCAAGGCTTTGGTGAAGAAGCTCCTGATTCTTGATGGATATTCAGAGACGTATGTATTGGGTGACTTGATGTAGTCTGTCTTTATTAATGGGTTATTTACACTTGACATGATTCCTGCCTAGTGGAACTAGGCTTCTTTTGTTGTTGTTGTATTTACATTTGAGAAATTTAAAGTATTATAATCTGTGGGTAGTAAGCATTGGCTTTTTATTAATAATATTAATTTTGTTGTGGGGACTATGATTTTGACATTCCTATTGTTCTACAATGTTGTAATTAATTCATTTTTTACTAATTTACCTGATATGAGAACCATGGAACTGCCTAGCACTCTGTAAGCTGTGCGTGTGCGCGTGTGTGTGTGTGTGTTTGGCCAGAATAAGATGTGTTTTCAAATAGTCGTTTCTTAGCTAAATTATAATCTTATACTAAAACTGCTTCCTTTCTGTCTCATCTGTTTCACTAGTGATGTGTGCTTTGAAGATTTCCTTTGGTATGTGCTTCTCATGAACCTTTACTATTACATCAAATAATTAATCTTTATAGCTTTTAGTCAACTATCAGAACTTCTACCCTTGGAGGCTAACAGCCGATTCACCTCAATGCTAGGGCAAATTCAGTATTCTGGAGTCGTGCTTTGAATATCCCTTTTCCTCGTTCTTTTGTATTTCCGAAAATGCAAACACCTGACAGTTGCATTTCAGTCAATGGAAGTGTCAAGACTCTAATTAATGGTGAATATGGTGATAAAACAAGTCCATCATTTTCCTATTTTTTAATTATATTCTGGTTTATATTCAGTTAATTTGAATGATCCTCTTTCAGCCTTTGCTGAATATAAGTCATCATGTTAATATTGGCAAGTTTCATTTCAGAAAGCCAGGTTGAAAAATCTGATGATGAAATCAATGAGATGGCCTGTAACAAAATACAGGGAGACCTAGTTTGGGTGGAGGGTCTTGTCCCGGGCATTGACTTTTGCAACCATGGTAGGTTGTTTAATGAAATCTATACATTTCAATTCACTTAATGTGTTTTGAGCCCCTTTCTTTTTGTTTCTCCATTTGTTAAGTTCTTCTGATTTGCCCCTTTTAAATTTAGGGTTTAGATATAGCTAGAAGAAGAAAATTCCATTCTCATAGACAAAAGTCATTCCTAGACTTTCACCTTTTTCTTGGGTTGTTGATTGGCTTTCTGATGAACATCTGTAAACTTGTGCTATTATCATGGATAAGACTTATTTATTACATTTATTATACACCAAAACAAGGAGCCTTTGCTGTTTTTCTTTCTCTACTTCCGCAGATCCCTTTCTTTCAAGCCCGTGTCTAGATGGGTTTGCTTTAATGGTTGTATTCTTCTGTTTTTCATGGTAATAATGGTGTCATGTATTACTTATCTCTTGGATCCTGCTCCAGAAGGAAAGTTGAAAATTAGAAAGATGTCAGATAAATGTCAATTATTCCTTCTGTTTGACATTAGAGTTAAACAAGATTGTATCTGCATATGCATGTATGCATGGCTATTTGCAGCATGGTTTGACTTAAAGCTATAAATGCAAAATGCCTTGAAAAATTTTCAAACTTTTAGTTCAAATGTCTCTAGTGACTGACTTGCCATGATTGGCCTTTCAGATCTGAAGCCAATAGCAACTTGGGAAATCGATGGAACTGGATCAGTCACGCATCTTCCTTCTTCCATGTACCTTCTCTCTGGTAATATTGTTCTCTTTCTTGTTCAGTCTGGCAACTATTCCCTTGTTAACTCCTGAATTTTACTTTTATTGCTTTTGACATGCCGTTTTATTTTTCTTCTCTGCGACTCCATTTAAGTAGCTTCATCATTCAATACATTACTGATCTTTATTTTCTCAACTGTTAAGCTGCGCAAAATCCCTCAGAGATTGGTCAAGAAATTTCAATTAGCTATGGCAACAAAGGAAATGAGGTATTGTTGTTATCCCATCCAAGGTTAAAAACAGAAGGGAAAAAAATGTTTCCGATTTCATGGATTATTATTTGGATTTGAAAGTTTACCTTTGAGCGTATGTTGAAGTTTCAATGCATTGTCACAACATCCTTAATCCGTAAAAGACTTTTTGCTTTTTCACATGCAAGACCCTTTTTTTCCGATGTTGATATAAATTTCTTTCTCCCTTTTGCAGTTTTAAATTTTGATATATGGGCATAAAGCATGTGTGTTTCTGCATGCTGGAAGCATTTAATTTGGGTTACCTTTGTTTTGACTATAATTTTGATCTTTTCCGCCCCTGATTTATCATTTTTCCTTTAAAGAGTCTGCTGCCAGAAGCCAAACTGAGCCTGGTGCATTCTACACACCATTGTTTCAGCAACAATGCACCTTATCACAATATGCTTGGTCCAAGATTGTATGGCATGCTCCCATGCACCGGTTTTCAGTTCAGATTTTGATGACCCTGCAATCAGCGCCCCACCAACCTCTTTTTCTGTGCAATACTTCTCTGACTAGAAGCGTCAATAATTTTCCACATGATTAGAATTTAGTCTCTCTTAATTATTGTAGATAATATAAAAATAATTATTAAATATTCAGATCTCAAGGGATTAGGATAGATTTAAATATTTCTTTGTATCTCTCGTGCATCTCTCCTTATCCCGAATATCTCTCCATGTATATTCTTTCCATATCTCCAGATATCTCCTTCGGCTGTATATATATTGTACCACTGTACATGTGAATGGAATAAGACGAAGTATTTCTCCCTAAAAGTCTTCATGGTATCAGAGCCCCACTGGTTCTGTTCACAGCATTCGCACTCTCCTTCACCGTCCTGTCCTTCCCTGTAATCGGCCAAGTCCAGGTCGATGGATTCACCCGATTCCTCCTCCACGTCCGACCCGACCCGTGTCGACCAGCGTTCTGCCTCAACCTCTAATGTCGACCCGTCGCCCGTTGTGATTGTCTCCGAAAAGCTCACGGATAGCAATTATAGGGAATGGGCGCAGGCGGTCCGTCTAGCCATCGGCGGTCGAGGGAAGCTCGGTTACATTACTGGTGAGTCGAGACCTCCGTCTGATTCTGCGTCTCCTGCTATGACCAAGTGGGTGACCGAAAATTCTATGGTATCCTCATGGTTGGTAAATGCCATGTCCTCCCATCTCAAACGAAGCTTCATGTACCTGCCAACAGCAAAGGATATTTGGGACGCCGTACGAGATTCATACTCTGATGGTGATGATCTCTCCCGTTTGTATGCCCTCAAAACCAGCATTTGGAGCCTTAAACAAGGTACTCGGAATGTTACCGAATATTGGCTGGAACTTGTGGGTCTGTGGCAAGAATTAGATTTGCTTGCTATTGAAGAATGGTCTTCCTCCGCTGATGCAGCACGTTACCGTCAGAGTGTAGAGAAGGAGCGGGTGTTTCAGTTCCTCGCAGGCCTCAACCCAGAATTTGATGGTGTTCGTAGTCGTATCTTGAGTCGTCAATCCCTGCCGTCTACTCGTGAAGCTTTCTCCGAAGTTCGCAGGGAAGCCTCCCGACGCCAAGTCATGTTACCTGAACCTACACCTTCTCACTCTGACTCCTCTGCCTTGGTTAGTAAGGCAACCAGTTCCGGACCTCCCGCCACTAAGTCTAAGGTTGTGTGTGATCATTGTAAGAAACCGGGTCATACTCGGGATCGTTGCTGGGATCTTCACGGAAAACCCACTGATTGGAAGTCTCGCAAGGGCAAATCCCGCGGTTACCATGTCTCCCATGAATCTTCTCTAACTTCCACTGATCCTTCTCCGGCTGCTCTCAACGCACAATTCACCCAATTACTTGATTTATTGAAAGGTCTTCAACCCCAATCACGGGACCCTGTTGCCTCTGCTTCCGTTGCCGGGAAAGGTAATGGTACGTCTCCTGCTCTCCCTTCTGACAAGTGGATCGTTGACACGGGCGCTACTGATCATATGACTTCAAATGCTCGAATGTTTGTCTCTTATTTCCCTTGCGCTGGCCATAAGACGATCACAACGGCTAATGGCACTGATTCTACTATTGCCGGGAAGGCCACAGTGCATATTTCTGATTCTCTACACCTTGAATCTGTCTTGCATGTTCCTCATTTAGCTTGTAACCTTTTATCTATTAGCAAATTAACCAAACATGCAAATTGTGGTGCTTATTTCTTTCCTACGTATTGTTTATTTCAGGATCTCTCCTCGGGGAAGATGATTGGCACAGCTAAGGAGCATGAAGGTCTCTATTATCTCGATATTTCTACCGTACGTGCTTTATGTTCCCAGATGCATGGTCTTGCCTCTTCGAATGATGTTTTCTTATGGCATAAAAGGATGGGTCATCCTAGTTTTTCCTATTTGCAACGATTGTTTCCTCATTTAAACATTAATAAAAATTCTTTTCCTCACTGTGACTCTTGTGAATTTGCTAAGCATCATCGTTCCTCTTTCCCCGCTTCCCAATACAAACCAACTCGTCCGTTTTCTATTATTCATAGTGATGTATGGGTCCCTCACGTGTTCCAAATCGTTCCAATGCAAAGTGGTTCGTTACTTTCATTGATGACCATACTCGTATGTCCTGGGTCTATTTGCTTAAAGACAAATCTGATGTTTCATCTGTCTTCATGGAATTTCACAAACTCGTCCAAACTCAGTTTAATTCCTCCATCCAAATTTTGTACTCCGACAATGGCACCGAATACTTTAACCATTCCCTACATCATTTTTTGAAAACCAATGGCATTGTTCACCATAGCTCTTGCCCTAACACACCCCAACAAAATGGTATCGCTGAACGCAAAAATCGTCACCTACTTGAGGTTGCCCGGGCTCTTCTCTTCACATGTAATGTGCCCAAATTTTTTTGGGGTGATGCTATTCTCACTGCTACACATCTCATCAATCGTATGCCTTGCCGAGTCCTTTCCTATATCTCTCCGTTAGACAAACTCCGTGAAACTATTCCACTCACCCATCTTAATCATTCCCTTCCGCTGCGTGTCTTTGGTTGCTCAGCCTTTGTTCATCTCCATCACACTCAATCCAAATTTGATTCTCGTGCTGTTAAATGTATTTTTCTGGGGTATTCTTCAACTCAGAAAGGGTACAAATGCTTTGATCCTGTTTCCAAGCGTATTTTTGTCAGCCATGATGTCACCTTCTCTGAGCATGAACCTTACTTTCCTAAGCCTTCCATTCAGGGGGAGAGTTGGTGTGAATTTCAGTCTAAGGAAAATGTGCCCGAGCCAATACCTCCCCTCTTCCTTGATGAGTCCATAACATCACCTAAAGTTAACCCTTCACCGAACCCGGACCAAATGCCTAAGACAGGGGGAGACACAAACAAAAACAAGTACAACAAGGTCTATTCTCGACGAAATACAGAGACAATAGAGACTGTCATGCCCATAGTAGTGCCAGATTCAGAACCAGGGAAAGATTCTAGGGAGACTGAATTGATAACTGAAGATGATCTTCCCATTGCCTTGAGAAAGAAGGCACGCTCTTGCACCTCACATCCTATTCAAAAGTATGTATCTTATGCCACACTTTCACAACATTATCATGCCTTTGTGACTGAACTTGACAAGTTCAATATACCTAACAATGTTTATGAAGCACTTAAACATCCGGAATGGAGGAAAGCAGTAATTGAAGAAATGATGGCATTGGAAAAAAACAGAACATGGGAGATAGTTGACTTACCAAAGGGTAAGAAAGTTGTGGGATGCAAATGGGTATTTACTCCTAAGTACAATGCAGATGGCTCACTAAACAAGTTCAAGGCACGTCTAGTAGCGAAGGGTTTCACTCAAACCCATGGAATAGACTACAATGAAACATTTGCCCCCGTAGCAAAACTCAACACCATAAGAGTTTTACTGTCTATTGCAGCTAATTTGGATTGGTCACTACAACAGCTAGACATCAAAAATGCCTTCCTAAATGGGGAATTAAAAGAAGAAGTGTACATGACTCTACCTCCAGGCTTCGACAAGGGAAGAAGAAACCAAGTGTGTAAACTTAGAAGGTCTCTGTACGGTCTGAAACAGTCACCAAGAGCATGGTTCGATAGATTCTCCAAGGTCCTAAGAGCTGAAGGCTACAAGCAAAGTCTATCTGATCATACAATGTTTGTCAAAAAGAATGGGAGGTTAACAACAATCCTCATTGTATATGTGGATGACATCGTTCTCACTGGAGATGATGAGAAAGAAATTAACAGAATCAAGGTTGCTCTAAACCAGGAATTTGAGGTCAAGGATTTAGGCATCTTAAAGTACTTCCTTGGAATGGAAGTTGCAAGGTCACAGAAGGGAATTTATGTTTCTCAGAGGAAATACATTCTGGACCTACTTAACGAAACTGGCATGCTTGGGTGCAGATCGAGCAAAACCCCTATAAGTACCAAGAAGAGCAATAACAAGAAGAAGAAAGTCATGACAGAAGAAGAAAAAAGGAAGCAAAGGAAAGATGAGGAACCAGTAGATATCGGAAGATACCAAAGACTGGTTGGAAAGCTGATTTACTTATCCCACACAAGGCCAGATATCGCTTTTGCAGTAAGTGTGGCTAGCCAACACATGCATTCACCAAAAAAGGGGCATATGGATGCTGCCTACAGGATATTAAGGTACTTAAAAGGGACACCTGGAAGAGGACTATTCTTCAAGAAATGTGACTCTAGAGCCGTGGAAATTTTCACTGATGCTGATTGGGCAGGAGCTCGAGAAGACAGTAGGTCAACATCTGGCTACTGTACGTTCGTGTGGGGCAATCTTGTAACATGGCAAAGTCAAAAACAGAAGGTGGTCTCAAAAAGCAGTGCAGAATCCGAGCTGAGAGCCTTAGCACAAGGTATCATGGAAGGTTTGTGGCTGGAGAGAGTAGTTGCAGAAGCTCATTTGCATATCAATGGACCACTAAAACTGTTCTGTGACAACAAAGATGCTTTAAACATGGCGTTGAACCCAGTACAGCACAGCAGAACCAAACATGTTGATGTTGATCGGCACTTCATTCGTGAGAAAGTGGAGGAAGGACTTATATGCCTCTCCTATGTAACTTCAAAACAGCAACTAGCAGATATCCTCACCAAAGGACTATCAGAAGACGTATTTGAAAACTTCATCAGCAAGTTGGACATGTTTAGCATCTATGATCCAACTTGAGGGGGAGTGTAGATAATATAAAAATAATTATTAAATATTCAGATCTCAAGGGATTAGGATAGATTTAAATATTTCTTTGTATCTCTCGTGCATCTCTCCTTATCCCGAATATCTCTCCATGTATATTCTTTCCATATCTCCAGATATCTCCTTCGGCTGTATATATATTGTACCACTGTACATGTGAATGGAATAAGACGAAGTATTTCTCCCTAAAAGTCTTCAATTATGTAGTACGCTGGTGGTTTTTTCATCCCCCCCAAGTGACGGCAAAGCATGCGTCCATACATTGGAAGTATTAGGGTACTTCGCTAGGTTTTTTTCTCATGTTTCATTTAGCCTAAACTAACACTGTATGACATCATTTTTATATGCCTGTATTATCTTATTTAACCATTCCTTTTATTGGGCATCAGTGTTCTATGATTGAGGCAGAAAGGCCTTCCAGTTTTTAGTGAAAAGCTTGTCATGAGGCTTTTTTTAATTTATTTGAGTCCATATTTACCTTTTGCAAATCGTTCTTTCACATACAGTTAGTGATATATTTGCAGATATACCTTCATATACATCAAAATACATGATTTTAGTTGCTGATTAAAATTTACTCTTAAGTTCATTTCAACTGCTGCATTGTTTTTATTTTCTTCTATTTGATGCAGGAACTTCTCTATCTGTATGGTTTTGTGATCGATAATAACCCAGATGACTATCTCATGGTAACAGCTTTCATTTAGTATGTAATTTGTACACCCTTGGCAAAACTTCTCTTTAGCATATTATTCCCCTTCTTTATTGTTGTCTATGGTATAATATATCATTTGGGACTTAAAGTAACTTCTTTGTCTTCGTGTTCATAATGACGTAAATCATAACAAGAACATTAAACACTCTTACGCATAAAAAGAGATGATTGTTCCTAAAACCACGCATAAAATACCATTATGGTAGAATCGTTTAGGCTGGAGCCTCCTTCTGCATGTGTGTGTAGGCATGTGTGTGTAGGCATATATGCATTCACAATTCAGCCACTCATCTTTTCAATAAGGAAATACATAAATGCAATCATACTGACGTGATGGGCTGAAAGAAATGTTTTAATTTTTATTGCAGTTTCAAATATAACTTTGAAATCTAAAATGTGTGCCTATTTCTTCCCCCGGCTTTTTATCAAGTACTATAAGATAGCATTCCAAGCATGTCTGCCACTATAGCAGATCATAACTTAATCCAGCTGGCAGTTTTGCAACTATAGTTGTGTTTCGAATTTGCCCCTTGCCCTGGGTATTGTTTGCGGTTGTTACTGCTGTTAATTGCCCTATCTCAGTTCGTGATTAAACTTGCATTTGATCACACTTAATATGGTCTGATGTATATCATAGCTTATCAAAGATGTTGGGTCCTTTCAGGTCCACTATCCAGCAGAAGCAATTGCTTCTATATCTTGCTCAGAATCCAAAAGTCGGCTTCTTGAAGCACAGGTATGCAAGTAATGTATCTCCTATTGGACTTATTATGTGTTACCTTTAAGTTCGTAAAAATCCTAGTAATTATTGTTCTTGGTGTTTATTGCTATTGTAAATCAATTGCTTTCTCTTGTTTATATTTACAGAAGGCTGAGATGAGATGTCTTTTGCCCAAGACTTTGTTGGATCATGGGTTTTTTCCTTTAGGCACCAAAAAAGGTGGGGAAAATGAGAGGTGCAAGGTAGACCAAGTTTGCAATTATAGTTGGAGTGGTCAACGGAAGACACCATCTTATGCAAATAAGCTGGTCTTTCCCGAGAAGTTTATGACAGCCTTGAGGACCATTGCCATGCAGGAGAATGAGATCTTTAAAGTTTTCTCACTGCTTGAAGAGGTGCGTTTTATTTTCATAAACCTTTCCCCATTTCCTGTCATTAGATATCCTCGGCCTGTTCTTCGTATAAACATGACCCACCAGCCTATTGGGCTTATCAGAGACATTGAGGATTTCTGATGCAGCTATAATTTTCAGTTTCTGTAACTCTCTTTTGATCACATAGTTGAGAGCAAATACTAAATATAATTATTTTATTTATTTTCTTGTATGGCCATTAAGAATGTCAAGTGTGCATTACCTCTCTCAGTGGCTGACAAAAAGACCCTACTACCATGCAATGTTTTATAAGGTAGCAACTGGCAAATATATGATTTAATGTATTTTCTACTGCAAGAGACTGCAAAAAATAAAATCCCATGCAATTAGAAGATGCTCCTCCAGTCCTTAATGTAGGACCTAATTGGGGAGTTGATGTTGATCCTATGTTTATGATCTATTTCATAAATTTATTAATTTTTCTCAAATTAACCCTATTGATATTCTCCTAACAATAATCAAGTATATCATATTAACTAATTTAACTAATATCTTTAATCTACTCAAATTAATTAACTAGGGCTTACATTAAAGACCAGAAGTGTAGTTCATTTTATTTCCTTCAACGTGTTAAAAGATGAATTATGTATTTTCTTGTGTGATAAATGAATCAGATGGTGAGTGAATGGTAGTACTTGCATACTTCCCTTGGGGACTAGCATAATCAAATCGAATCAAAATTTGAAATTTTTAAAGGTTTTGTTGCATTTCAAAGAGAAGGAATAGAAAGGGCAGTTTTTATTTTCTCCAAAAAAAAAAAAG
This sequence comes from Neltuma alba, assembly GCF_004799145.2. NCBI lineage: Eukaryota > Viridiplantae > Streptophyta > Magnoliopsida > Fabales > Fabaceae > Neltuma > Neltuma alba. The sequence continues at coordinate 23,366 of NW_021636911.1, read as the reverse complement.
GATATGGTCTTTGAACCTTAGTAAATTTATTGCAAATAATGAAAGAAGTAGAGAGATAGGAAAACAACTGATTCGGTTTCTCCCATTGCCAAGTGGCAACACACATGCGGGCTAATTTCTGGGCCTGAGCGAAATCTATTTGTTTATTTATATATGGGGTCAAGAACACTTTATCACTTCTCCCAGAAGCAAATATATAAGCATTTCATTCAATTATTTATCTATATCTGAATCCAACGTTTTAACTTAATTTTTTCCTCTAAAGCTTCTTGGATCTGGAGAGGAAAGAGAACCATCGGATACGGATGTTCAATCAGCAGTCTGGGAGGTCTGTGGCGATTCTGGAGCCTTCCAATTGCTTGTTGATCTTCTTCGAGTTAAGTAAGTGCCAGGAAATACTTAATAATTTCTGACAGCTTTACATGAAGTATAAGCGATATACTGATGCTTCTTGCAACTTGCCTTTTGCAAATGATGTTATGAGGCATTTCCCATATTGAGTAAAATGGATCTCGCCTAGTTTGGAATTAAGGTGTATCCTGTGGCTCACACTGACCAATTGCACTGCATGCAAGGTTAATGGATCTTGAAGAGGGTTCTGGAACGGAGGAAAGCGACACTGATTTGCTGAACAAGGCCCTCATTATTGATAGCCGGGATGATAACCAACAGTTGAAGAATAGTTCAAGGTAGGAATTAGTTTCCTTGGTCGGAGTAATTTGACTTGTACCTTTTAATTGCTAAGTAGAAAGGGTTACACGAGATTCACTGTCTTCTTGGGGGAAAAAGGATAAACTTTGGTACACGTCATGAATCCTCCGCATTAGACATCCTTCCAAAGACAGTACATTGACTAAATGAGAGCAGGGGCTCTGATTTATAGTGAGGGCCTCGCCATTAGAGTACCTGAGTTTTTATTACTGTACTCTTTACTAACACTATTCCTTTCTTTTAACCACTAAAACATTTCATCTACCATCAATCTTATGCACCATTGATCTTCTTTTAGCGCATTCAAAGAGAAATGAAGAATAGAGAAGAAGAAATAATTTTGTGGGTCGGATTTACATTTTTGTGGTATCTTGAATCTACCATATGAACTGTTTTCCTTTTCCATTTTATCGTTCTCTTTCTAATATATTTTCCAAACCTGCAGCAACACCAATGAGACTGAGGAGCACAAGTCTATGAGTAGAAACCAATGGTCTTCTATAGTATATCGGCAAGGCCAAAAGCAACTCACTCGCTTATTCTTGAAAGAAGCAGAACACGCTCTGCAATTATCCTTAGATGTAGAAGAGAGATAGAGAATTCTGTCACCTGTAGTCTCCTTTTCCGGTTAAATAAATGTGACTTTGGTATACTGAGGTCTGACTCTTACTGGACGAGATCAACAAGTTTAACATTTCTTGTTAACTTGCGTCTGACGTTTTAGCTTCCCCATCTCTACTTTCTGGCGTCTAATGATTCCTTTTCCATTTCTATTTCGGGGGCTTTTGTCTCTGCAATTTCGGCTATAGAAGAACACTGAATGGCGGGATGAAATCTGGTTCTGACGTCCTTTACGGTTGGAAATCGCGGATTGAAATCTGCTTTTAGTTTTCATTTTTGGGCCCCTTTTGCGCTATGGATTGAAATGTATAATTGTTGCCGTTCTCATGTTCAAGACCGTTGTTATTCCACGATTCCGATTCCAATTTATTTCGTTTTTATATTTTTATATTTTTTTAAAGTAATTATTGTATTAGTTCTGCATATTAAAGATTCCATATTTTTTATATTTTTATTTTATACATTTTGTCTTTTATATTTTTTATATTTTTGTATTAGTTACAGTCAATACACATGATTAGTACAGGTAATTTAGGAAAGACAACACCTAATACAAATAATTAAGTTAACAAATTTTTTTAATATACTTAAATTAGTTAACTAGTTCTTATATTAAAAACAAAAAATAATAATAATATATTATTATTATTATTATTATTATTATTATTATTATATGATTTGTGATTCTTACTCCAATGTTTTGGTGGCCTTGAATGGTGATTTGGTCGGTCACCGTGCCGGTGTGGGGTAATCTTCTTTAATGGTTTATTTTGTTCAAAAGATATCGTAATCATTTGATATTGTAAACATTCATTTCGATGAAGAATTATGCAAGACTTTCATTGACATGCAAAATATGTTTTTAAATCTCATTTTCATTCCATTTCCTTCAAAATCTTGTCCACATATCAAACGGGCATTAAACCATTCTTTACAATCCATCTCAAAAAACCCAAAAAGCCTCCTCTAGACCTGGTTTGGTGGTTCAGTCGCGTTTCGCATGATTAACGACTTTTTTGCACATGGGGAAAAAACGGGTTTCGATCACCCGAAGTGATGATTCGATTTTTTAAAAATCTGAACATCTCAGTCCAAGCAAATTAAGTCATTGTATATTCCATTCTAGTAATAGCACGGCGTGTGATGAAAAAGGGGGGATTTTGATCGACGAGGTTGTCTAGAGTCCTTGGCCCCCAACAAAATAAAACAACAACATCAAAGGTTGCCTCATAAGACATCATTCTTGTATGCCTGTCACATGCTCAAGGGACCATCCGAGAGAGTAAGCAGCAGCTGCAGCTACGATTCCATTGAAGAGAGTGATAGCAACAGAAGAGACATAGTTGTTACTTGCAATCCTTGCCTTTGCTACCCCCAGAAGAGCAAGAACCAGTGCTGTGACAATACAAGATCCCATGAACTTGACAGAATCATTGTTTGTGAATGGAATGAGAACGACGATAGCTAGTAGAGGGGCAGAACCGAACAGCATGAATGAAACAAAGGTGACAAGCCCATTCTTCCATGGCTGAACTTCTCCATCTGCTGGCACCATTTCCTTGTTACTTCCCATTCTCTGCTCCACCAATATGTTCTTGTATTTGGCAAACATGTTCACGGCCTTCCGGAAAAGAAATGGAGTAAGTTGATCGCCAACTATCTTGTTCAAATAAGCACACAACCAGTGATACCATTTCGTAGTACTTAAAAAGACATGTTTCTCTTGTAATTTTGGACAATATCATTGTGTGGTGGGCTATTGTTATTGGGATTATGCAGACATATTCAGCTTCAAATGTCAACTTTCTCCAAATAACTGCAATAAAGGGTAGGTGTTTTTCTCATACATACCATGGTTGCATCATGATTTTCCATCCCAAGAGCTTCATAGTGTCTAATTAGCTCCTTTTGCTCTTCACTTCTGTGGTTCGCGACATCCCATTCAGTTGCTTGCCTTTTTTTGACAAGAACATCTTGCTCGGCCTTGCTTGACAAGAAGTCCCCGAGCCCCATTGATATTGCATCCGCCACAAGGTTTGCAAACCCCAGAACCAGCACATCCACTGTGAATACATTTTTATTTGCAGCACTGAAGTTAGTAAATTCATCAAATTTGCACACGATGGGCTGCAAATTTTGTGCTGTAACTACACAGGAATTAGTTGTACTTCTTGGCATGAGAACCAAGTGCATAAAAATAACTTTTTAAAAAAAATTGGGCTTTCCATCATTGTCCTGCTGAACTTGACTTTTGATACCACTTGTTAGGATCTTGAAAAGTCTTGATTCTATTATTATCTTTCTCTCTCTTTTTTTATTTAAATGATTATTCTTTTGTGCATTGATAGTTAGAAGATTAACATCATTTTGCATCTTGTTTTATTAAAGATAAAAGAATGAAAATTTAATAAATAATGATAAGATATGAAGTGTCCGAATTAGGATGATCTAGACAAAATGTGGATAAACCTTCATTTTAGATGACCGTATAACCAGCGTGGTCCTCACTTACATATAAGACCGGTGGGAACTAATTGGCGAAATGTGTGGTGACTAGTTATCGGGCTTAAACTTGGATTTTTGTAATGAGAAACACGCTGTAGCTTTGTATATGAAGTTGACAAATGACAATGCATGGCATAGATACAGGACAAAAAATTTAATACTACCTCCGTCCTAATTATAAGAGTTAGTTGACTAATTTGAAAAGATTAAAAAAAGAAGTTAAATTAGTTATTTGTAATAAATAGGTGTTGTCTTTTCTAAAATATCTTTACTAATCAAGTGTATTAGTTAGAACTATTATTGTTATTTATAATAAATAGGTGTAAGTTAACCCTTTTCAGATTCCCTCCAAAAAAAAATATTTAACATGAGACCAGGCCAAACCCGTGGAACTCTATCTTTGTCCTTTATATGTCCTAGCTTAAATTAGTCTAATGTGAAAGAACAGAATTAGTTTGTGAGAGAGAAATGGAATTATAAAGATACCTGCAGAGGAGCGACGAGTAGCAGAGATGGAGGAAATGAGAGAGAAGCAAGTGATAATAGCGTCAAGGCCTGCATATACTACGCTTTTTACATATTCTCCTCTCCATGGCTCTTTTGGTCTGCTTCCTCTGCCGCCACCGCCCTCCTCCACCGCGGCCGATAACAGCCTTGCTGTGCCGCCGCTGCTACATTCTACGTCAGCGTCACCCATTATTGTGGGGTTTAAACTGTAACAATTTTTACTGTTACTCGGTCACTTTATAGTTTTTACAGGGTGGTGACACACACACACAGATGTGTGAGGTCAAAGTGAGTGTGTGTCATGTTGCATGCAGATGCACCAACACGTGGCCACTCATGTATTTTTCTGGTTACTTTAGTTGCCACCCTGCTTTATTATTACTGAACGAGTCTGGGCGCCTCCATCACCGAGGTTCATGATTTTTTCCCCCCCAGAAATGTAACTAAAATAGGATGCTGTGCATTTACCCAAATTTTAATAAATTATCTAACACTTCATTAGGCGTCCATCATTTGGCGCTTCTACCGTTTTCGTTTACGAGGAGTTACCTCTAAAAATACTTTTTTTAAAAAATTTTCATATAAGTAAAAATAAATCGCCTGGTACATTGCACTGATTAGATGCTTTCCTTTTTTCTAATTAAAAGAAAAAACTATAGTACTGAACTTTGCATTGTAAGAATGTACCATAAGCCATGTTGGCTTGTATCTCCTCCTTTCCTAATTATAATACACTTTATAAGATTTTAAAACTAATTAAAGTTTTTCCCTACGATGCCGCTAATAAATTGTTAAGATTCACCTGTTCGATAAAGGTATTTAAAGTTGAAAAAATAATGACATTTAATTGAGGATAAAATTAGAAAGGAAAATTTTTAATTTAATAACTATTTTATTGGTGCTTGTAATTAGGTAAATTGTGTCTATGCTTAAGGTGGGGGTATAATCTTACAAAGAGATCCACTGCAATTATTTACCACTACTAATAAAATATATATGTCAAAAAATTATTACAAATTAACAAGCATGCATATGTAATCAAGTTTTACCACCATCAATAGGGTACTTGATTTTCTGAAAAAAGTTTATATAATGATTGGTTGGGAATCCCCAACACTAGTTAATGGGAAAATCCCAAAAAATATCTCTAAAATTTCAAAATCCCAAGACTACAAAAATATACTGTCATTTGTTGTCATTTATTATTAAAATATAGTAAACAAGACTAATTTAAAATTTTAAAATTCAAAAGCATTTTTTTAAAATTCTCCAGTAGTTAATTAATTTATCAAAACACGTTTTTTTGGGTAAATTTCGAAAAATAAATGAAGAATTGAAACAAGCGTATCAATTCAAGATTTCAAGCAAATCCCTAAAGAGGAGATGGAATGTGCTTGTATGTGGAAGAAAAAACTTGATGTGATATCAAAATTTATTTTTCCCCAAATATCGTCCGATTTTTTTGCCACAACAAAACATGTGACAGAATTGATACAGATTATGAAATATGATGCTTCACCGTATCGCAATATGCAGTTAAAACCACCCAAAAAAAAAAAGTGAAGGTGCATATTAAACTCACTCCCTCGATTGTCATTTATCTTCATTTCTTATTTCGCTAAAAAAATAAAAATAAAAATGCATCATTTGGTCCTTGCTGAATAATAAACGGCAATGCATAGAAGTAAAACAGGCATTTAAACTAATGGCCTCCTTTCTTCATCTGTGTGAGTGGTCGTCAACTCTTGATTATTACCAGTAGGAGAAGCGGGCAAGGCCTTGTTGGTGTTGGTAGGCTTATTTTCAGCCAACATCTTCAGTGTGATTCCCATGGCTATAAGCAGTAGTCCAGTCCCATGTTGTTCTGTCAACGGCTTTGTAAATATCAAGTATGACAGCATTAATGTCACTGCCTTTCTTGCAGTTGTTATCTGTCACACACAACATTCAAAATACATAGTGTATTTAGATAAGGTGAAAAGAGGTTAATACGCATAAAAATAGGACGTGGGCCCCATGCAGGATCATATTCTTTTCTGTGATCTTCCTCCAAATGCATGAATGTATATAAAATTAAATTCAATTCAATTACAATCAAATGATACATTTTGCAGGAGAGAATCCAAACAAATATCAGACGCAAAGTCAACAGTCAAATCAGATTCAAATGTATGGTAGGGGAAAAAATGCTGATCATTTAATGCCATTTAAGCCTTATTGGGTAGCATTTCATCCCCCATGTCATTTCCTGAGCCCAAAGAAACATCATAACTTAAAAAAGTCAACTTTCAAAACAAATTCAAACTTACTGTTGTAAAAAAGTTAACGTTGGTCATTTAATACCATTTGAGCCTTATGACATCTTGTATTTTCACAAGGCAACCGCCAAACGACTTGAAGGCCACAAGTGAGACTTGAATGTTTGGTGCGTGAATTCAAACTCAGTGGTCCAAACTGACATAATGGAAGCAGGAGAAGCTTGTGACAGAGAAACTCACCATCGCTGTTGTGGCCGCACCAAAAATGGCAATGAGGGAGAGGACAGAGACTTGGCCAACAAAAGTGGCCATCGCTTCAAACACTAACACGCCATAAACATAGGGATGCTGCAACAAAAAGAAACGCCCATTTTAGAAAGCAATAAGTGAAGAATTGGGTAACTGGGATTGTACTGAGATCTTCTGCATGAATGCACGATATTTTCACTCTTATCTCGCTTTAAATACACTTGCACATTTACTTGAATCATATGTAGCAAATACTAATTGGCAAGCGTTTTTGGTGAATGCACCCCCACATTTACCTGTGAACATGAAGTCCAAGCTTTGAATAACTCTCCAGTTAAAAGCATAGGTGGGATTAGGAAAGGCAAACCCACTACAGTAGAGCAAAAGAGCATCTCCATCTGTGATTTGAGAATAAACAAGTATTAACATGCGGCTAACATGACATGAATGCCTTTTCTTCTCATGAAAAACAAAACGCACATAGGGAATTAAGAAAATAACCTGTGTGGTCTCGGGATTCATTGTGAAGATTGCTTCTTGCAGATTTCCCAGAAAGGAATCCATGACCAAAGCACCGGATATCATTATAACGCCAATGACACTGAAATTGGGTGATGTTTGTGCATCTGCTAAAGTGAATAGAATCAAGCCCGCCACCAAAAGTACTGCTGACACATATTCATGACATGGATACTTCCTTCTCAGACCCGGTATGAAGGCACCCATTATCATCACTGGTAGCACCTAATGCACAAAAACTGAATCTAATTATATTCGAATGTTTCACATTCTGACATTCAATTAGCCTCATGGCCCAAAAAAAAACAAAAACAAAACAACAGGATTTGATTAGCTTCAACTTGACGGCCAGAATATTATCTTAAGCAGGTTGGATAATTTTGACACGATAAGCCCACAAGTAAGAATTTAAACGGGACAATCTGATTCCTAGCAACTAAGGAATAAAATAAAACAGATTATGGTGTTTCATTATGATTAGTCAACAACCAATAGCTTCCAAAGGGTTTTTTGTATTTTACCTTTGTGGATTTGAACATTATCTGTGCAGGGTAGTTCAGGAAAGCCAAAGATCCCTTTGTTAGGCCATGTGAACCCATGAGGACAGCAGAGAGCTTCACATAGGTTTTCCATGGGTTCACCATTTGCTTGCTTGTGAAGCCTTGGAGGTAAATCAGAAACAGATAAACAAATCCTTGAACAAATGTGAAGTACCATCCGTAGCTGGAACAAGAAATCAAATCTCCCACTTCATTATCAATTAACAAGTCCTCAAGAAAAGAGATATATAAAACAGTAACAAGATGAACAAGCTTGCCTGAAATGGAGCCTGTTATACACATACTCCTGAAAATCAGAAAATACAGTCAAGAACTTAATACAGATAGTCATAGAGCAGGGGAGTGTCATAGTTGAAGCATTGCAATTGTTCAATTTTCAGAAAGAACAACAGAAGATGTCAAAATGAAGTCCAACTTCCCAATGGAAAATCCAAAAGCAGAGAAGACAAAAGGCAGAAAAAGATACTTGACCCAAAAGATTTCTGTATAAAGAACCTAATTCCTCAGAAAGCGGTGTTCAGATGCTGAGGAAACAGAGTACAAGCACGCTCGATAAATTTTTAAGTATAAGAAAACAAATATCAAACTTGACCGTATCTTCAGAAAGAAATAAGCTAGAAAAGTCTGAAGTCTAAATTCCGAAGCTGTAGTTTGTTATTTTTAAGAATCAAAGCAAGTTAGGATGATATCTACCTCGCAGATGCCGTTAACAAGGTATCCAAAGAAGAAGCCAGAAGAACAAATGAGAAATTGCTGCCATTTGGGCCTGTCAGAGAGCGAAATACCGAACAGACTGCGAGTTTGCTCGTCGTTCTTCATCACTCGCTCCCGTTGCTTACTTAAAATCACTCCCAAAGCTGCGATGTGTAATAATCAAAACGTTCAAACTTGAAATGTCCTCAAAACAAGAGAAGATGGTGAGTTTGAAGCATTTGCATGTCGATTTTGGTTCCCCCAGTTTCACAAAAAAGGAGAATGGAATTGTTAAACTATGGTACAGCCATGTCCATGTGCGGAATGGAAGAAAGAAGAAAAGCTCAGCACTTATTGGGAATGAAAAGCAGCAAGCTTTTCATGGAAGCACGGATTTTCACGAATGACGAGTGCAAGCAGGGAAGGAGAGAGAGAAGATTTGCAGAGACGCTCCCCCTGAGAGAGAGTTTGCAATTTCGCCAGAAGGAGAAAGGGAGGCCTGCTAGTGCTGGCCGCTGCGTAGAGCGGTTATCTCATGCGCGCTTCGTGCAAGCCTGGGATGCTCCTCTTTATATTTATCTATTTATTTATTCATATATTTATTTATTTTACAAAAAAGGAAAACTAGAGCCAAGTCAGCCGGCTGCACGAGAACATCCCAACACCTAGAAACACCGGCCGTGGATTTTGTCGGTGGTGTCTTGTAATCCACATATGGCAATAAGACGAGATGTTTTAAACGTGAGGTATTTTCCAAATCAATATGTCATTTTCCTGACAACATTTTTTAAATCAATATATTGATATTACAGTATAAAATTAATATCATAAAAAAAATTTTGCAAAAATGCGGAACCAGACTTGGTTAGCTACACGCAGCTAATCTAAGAGGGACATCAGTTTAAAAAAGACTATGAAAATACGAGGTGAGAAGAGTTTTTAATCATGATTTACAAAATGTAAAATAAATAAGCGAAAAGAATTTTATTTTGATTTATGTAAAACGTATTCATAATTCCAAATAAGATTGCCTGATGTCTTGATATCAGCGTCGTGGGTCACACTTAGATAGTTAGATGACTCAAATATATTTGCGCGCGTTAGGCTTTGTTTGGTTGGGGTTTTTTTGAGGGGAGGGGAGCTAAAAAAATTTGTCCTTTTGTGCTCCCCTCCCCTCCCCCTCCTCCCCTCCCAAATTGGGGGTTTTTGGAGAGGAGAAAAATATTATGAGAATTTTGACAAATATGTTCATGCTATTTTTTGAATATTCTAGTGGTGCCCTCTTATTATTTTTTTGGTTTCGCATGATTATCTTTGCATTCCCTTTCGCAGTCGCTCAGTTACACACACACAAATATAATATGCATATATGTTAATATATTAATTAATTTTATATATTAATATATATTATAATTATAAAATGACACTGTTAATATCATATATATTTTTTATTTCTTAATATGTGGAGGGTATTATTATATAGTTAAGGTTTTGTTTTTCTTTCTCCCATTCACTTTTCTCATATATATTATACTTTGATTTCATAATTTTTTTATCACATATAAGTGAGGTAATTGGTTTTTTGAAATTGATAAATCAGGAAATAATAATTTTGATATAAATATTATAATAAAAGAATAAATCAGTCTAAATATAAAGATAAGGGCATATTTGTCAATTTATAATCTCCCCTCCCCTCCCCTCTCCCTGTGAACCAAACAAGAAATCTCCCCTCCACTCCCATCCAACCAAACAAAACCCATGACCTCCCCTCTCATTCTCTCCCCTTCTTTTAATTAACTTCCCCTCCCCTCTCCTCTATTGAACCAAACAAAACCTTAGTGTGTGAGTGTGTCTAGTTGTGCGTAACCCCCGGGGGGGGAAGCAAGTTTAAAATATGATTTGCCTTTCCGGGCATATGATCCCAAGCAACAATTCAGTTTTATGCGAAAAGGTTATGAACGTCTCTGATCCAGCTTTTGAGGATATTATTGTAAAAACAATTTATACTAACTCATAAAATAACGTAATTTTGAACCATTATTTATATTTTAAAAAACAAAAGATTTGTATATGATTTTTAAAAATTCTACTAAAAAATGATTTATTGCATAAAGATTTTAATGAAGCAGAAAAAAAACAAAAATTATTTGCATTCCATTACAATCATAGAAAGATTATTATTTATTAATTTTTAGATTTTATCACATCTTAGTGTATCTCTTTTGTAAAAATAATTTATTACTTGGTGATTTCTAAATTTCATATGATATCTTTGAACATCTTTGCTATTATGAATATAATCTAATGCGTTTAATTATTTTTAGAAACTACTCAAAATAAGTTTTCAAAACAATCAAAAATATTTTCATATTCTGATTACTTTTCAAGCTTGAACAAATATAGTTTTTTTTTTTTTTTTCAAAAGTGACAAAGGAAAGCTGATTGTTTTTCCCCATAAGAACTCAAACGGTCGAGCCCTCATTTCCAGACTTTACACACGGGCCAAAGTTCTATTCTAAATTTCTATTTCTAATATAATCTAAGTAATGTATTAAAATTGATATGATTATATGTATATTTTTGTGATTTAAATAATGAGTTGTACTGCTGGCAAAAAAAATAATGAGTTGTACTATTTATAAATTATAAATGTAAATTTATTATATGTTTTGTCATATGCCAAGCATGATTTTTAAGTAAAATCTAAAGTTAAAACTTCAGACTCATGATTCTCGTAACAAGACGGACGTTATTTTATAAAAGTTAAAGTCAAAACTCAGGACTTCCCAATAAGGCAGACATTTTAAATAGAGATAATTGGATGAGAAATTATATATGTTTGTACATCGTTATTATTGTATAATTTTATAAATTATAATCAAACCAGAACATGAAATACTTATTTATATAATACTCCTCCGGTCCTTAATATAGGGCACAATTCTTGAATTGGTTTTGGTCCTAAATACAAGACCCATTTTTCATATTTATCAATTTTCTCTAAATTACCCCTATAGATACTCCCTCAACCATAATCAAATAGAAGAGGGAGATGAGGTATTAAAAAAGATGATTATGGTGTTTTAGGAAAAATGTGTCACTTTTCTTATAATTAACTAACTTACCTAACTTCCTTAATCTAATCAAATTAGTTAAATGGGTCTTATATTAAGGACCGGAGGAGTAATAATTAAACGAACGTGTATGTAGGGGAAACATTGGTCAATCCTTAAAGTATTATTGCTTTCGAAGACACAGAAAATTTCACTCATCATGGAAATCCAAGCCATCCCCAGCTGGATCCAACGTCATCTGCGCACTCATTTGTCTCATCGCCATTTTCATCTTCTTTGCGCGTTAATTTAGAAATTTCGACATATGAAAATAGAAGATGAAGCAACTTTTTTTTAACGGCAGAGAATTCTGGGAAAGGGACACGATGGTTGTCTCTACGTCTCCAGTATTCCATGAGTAGGAGCAATAGAGTAATAATGTAAAAAGGTCACGAGATAAAATGGAGCACGAGGATGTCTGGGTCATTTTGATTTCATTTTTGCCCTTTACGTCCTCCAAGATAAATAACATTTCAAAGGGATTTTAGATTAAATATCTCTCTACTCTACATCGGTCCTTCGGGCTAGTTGTGAACCTCACACGCATATATCTTCTGAAAAATTCTCCAATAGATCTAACGTTTGAAGTTTGGAGAATGCTTAGTCAATTATATATATACTATCTCTGGTCCTAAATATAAAAGCTAATTGACTAATTTGAATAGATTAAAAAAAAATTAAATTAATTATTTATAATAAATAGGTGTTGTCTTTCCTAAAATATCTTTATTAATCAAATTTATTGACTAGAACTATTATTATTAGAATTATTATCTTGGAAATAAATAAATAAATATGAGAGACAAAGTGGATTGAGTCTTATAGTTAAGACTAAAATAAAAAATCAAACTAGGTCTTATATTAAAGACCGGAGATAGTATGTGTGTATATATATATATTAACTCCAGAACTAGTGTTTCTTTTTAACTTTAAATTGTTAGAATTTGAAAGAGAGAAAAAAATTGTTGTGGTAAAAAAAAAAGGGAAAAAAAACATTTAATGGTCATTGGCAGTCCGTGTCAATGATAGAAAATTTCGATAATACTTTGGTAGCTAGACAAGATATCTTCTAGTGTGCAATGCACATATTTATTTTTCTAAAAATTTAAACCCAGTCAAAATGTGCAGAAAAGATTGAAGGTGTAAAAACATTGTATAATGTCTAATAATACCCAGGGAGAAAGATTGAACAACAAAAAATTATTCCAAAAGCTCCGGTACTTTATTATATTATTAATATGAAGCTTTTTTATTTACATTGGTAATAATTAGAAGGCTCAGTTAAAACCAAATGTAAAATAAAAATATATTTTCATCTGGTCACTTCAACAAATTAAAGTTTTGTTCGGGCTTGTTTCTTATATCAGACGTTGGCCCCAAAAAAAAAAAAAAACAAGAAGAAGTGTCCAAGACGCTCAGCGAAGTCGCTTTCCTTCAATCTTCAAGCCTCCAACAAATATCATTAAATAACTCTATGAAATGAAATTGGTTAAATTCACTCCAAGTGGCTATACCATTTTTTTTCAAAAAATAATTGTTTTGACCAGTATATTACTCTTTTCGTTATTTTTTATCCATATATTTCATACCATCCAAAATATTAACCAATATAATTTCATAAGGATTTAATTTGAGTTTAATTTCATTGGTGTGGTGTTAACATCATCAAGTAGGTGAAATAGACTACTGGCTACAATTGATGTGACCAGCGGGTGAAAATTGAAACCAACATTTACTAAAACCATAAGAATCAAAATCATTTTTTTAAAAAAGAAATTTAGAGACTAAAATAAAAACTTATTAAAAGTACTAGGTTTGACCCAATTAAAAAAAAAAAAAAAGACACTTTAATCTCATGTAACATGATAAAGAAATCAACTTTAAGCGGCATAATAGATTGAATGAAGAAATTGATTTTCAACAATAAAATATCGTTTTCAACATTTCCGCTCTATTTTCTTACTTTCAAATCTAATTTTATTCATTGGCCAAAAAACTCCGATTTTATTTAAAGGGGCTGAACTTTTTTTTTGGGGGGGGGGCTAACGAACAGGGTTGAACTCAAGACTTTCAAATGAGCTCTAATTTAACATATATATTTTTGACGAGTTTTAATGTTGGTCTCCGCGAATAAATCACATTAGTTTATATCAACCTGCTTAATGGCATTAATGGCGCGTGAACAAAATTAATACTGTGAAATTCAAATTCAAATCTTTATGAAATTATAAAACTAGCATTTTAAACGACATACAATATAAAAACAAAAATAATGGAAAAGAATATAAAAACTAAAACCAAAGCCCAGCAAAAATAAAGATTGGAGAGGGGATTCAATGCAATAAATATCCTTATAGTTAACATCTGTACCTTCAAGTAAGCTTACGTTAAAATGCTTTAATAAAAAATATCTTAAATAGAAGATTCCAAAAAAAAAAACAGATTTTAAGGTATAAAGAAAAACTGAAAAAGCTGAAGCGTCATGCCGAGGTAGGACCAAAGGACTGGACGGCTGTGGGGCTTCCAGCTGCATGTACCTTTCAAGAAAATCTCACCATCGTGGCCCATCAATAATGATGCCAGTGATTCTTTCCAATTTCTTCCGCATTATTTTCTCTCCTTTTCTCTTTTTTAATCATTATATTCTTGAAAACTTGTAATACCCGATTCATTTGAAAATGGGTTGGGTATAACATTGGTCCTGTTTGTCATCATAATTGAAATCACTTATAAATATGTTTCATGTAAGTCGAGGCAAAACTCCTCTCACACATTTATCTTGTATTTCGTAAATCACAATTAAAAAGCTACTTATAAACTACTCCAAACGGGCCCGTTATGAAATACGAATATATTCAATTAATCAGATTTGAATAACACATTGATTGAAATTTGAATTTATTGAATTAACTAGGAAATATTATAAATAAATAAAATTTTAATTGGAGGCTCAAATGAAGAAATTAATAATTAATTTTGAATTTGAATAATATCTTAGTTGAGATTTGAATATATTACATTAAAGGTTGAGCATCATAATTAAATAGTATGCCAATTGAATTCTTAAATGGAGAATGGAGAAATAAATAGATAATTTTAAATTTTTATCTATTCATCCTAAATTCCGTATTTCTAATTCAAGTTCTATTTGAGTGAATAAAAAAAGCATACACTTATAAAAAGTAAATCTTGAGCTACAGTAGATAATACAATTTATTAAAATTTTAAATCTAATCAAATATACTAATCTGTAAATCATGCAGGTAGAAATTTTTAGTTTAATCTAAGCCGTGTAAAGCTATAGTAACAAAATAAAACTATTTTATAAGGTATTGAATCGAACAGTCCAAAGTTAATATCATAATTAAAAGAATGAGAAAAGCAGAGGAGGGCATCAATTAATCACCAATCACATTAATTATCAATCAATAATCTTAATAATTTCCATCAAATTTTACTATTCAACTGTACGAGTCGTACAGTTCACAACTCAACGGATTTTGAGCTTCTGAAATAAAACCTACGACTCGTACAGTTTTTTTTTCCGGCCAAAAAAAAAAACTGTACGAGTCGTAAGTTTTATTTCAGAAGCTCAAAATCCGTTGAGTTGTGAATTGTCATAGACGCTAAAATAGATGACACGGGTTGGAGCTTCCTCCTCAGAAGAAGAAAACTATGGGATGAAATGCGTTTCAGGAAACTAAAGGAAGATAGAGAATATCCCTTCTCTTGATATATTTGGTACAATTTTTTTTGCCAAGCGTAAGTATCTTCCTGGTAAAGACAATATTATTTAAGGCATTATCAGATACTCCTCTGGTCTTTAATATAGGATTTAATTATGAAGTTAATTTTAGTTCTAAATATAAAACTTATTTCTTATATCTATCATTTTTTCCCAAATCACTCTTATTGATATTTCCTCAACCACAATCAAGTATGAAAGAGAGAGAAAAGATAGAATGAAGATGATTAAGTTATTTTGAAAAAAAATGTCATATTTATTATAATTATCTAATTTAATTAAATTTTTTAATCTAATCAAATTAGTTAAATAGGTTTTATATTAAGAATCGGAGGAATACTAAATATGAATTTAAACTAGTCACAAATTATTTATAACATACCCACATAGGCAGGGGCCCATTATATTGGTGGGCTTGGACTATAATAGCGGTTTTTGCAAATCGGCTCTAGCATTCTGGGCTTTTCGATGTTTTGCTCTCCGGTACTGTAACGTCGACTTGGCCCAAAACCCAAAAAAAAAAACTGTAACGGCTAGAAGCCTGAATGACCAAAATATTAAATAATCACATATCAAACGAAAAATGCCACGCACTTCGCCTCGACACTTTCTCCTCAGTTCCGGGGTGAAACCTAACACGGGTCAGGGAGGTGCAGAAGGCTTCCGTCTTTCGCTCTGTCTTTCCTTTTGCCGATGGATGTTTGCTCAGAACAATTTTGCAGTTGAGGGAAGTCAATGGGGGTGGGGGGACATTTCTGGGATTTGCTAAAGCCATATGCACGAGCCGAAGGTTTTGATTTCTTGAGGGACAAGCGAGTCGCTGTGGACCTCTCCTTCTGGATTATCCAGCATCAGACTGCTATTAAGGCCCATGCTCGGAAACCTCATCTACGACTTACCTTCTTCCGCACCATCAATCTCTTCTCCAAGGTGCATACGATGCTTTTCTTGTTTCCTTTCTCACTCTGACCCGTTTGGCTGCTGCCTTGAAAAGTGTTTGAAAGTGATGTCTCCTCCTCCTCCTCCTCCTCCTCCTCCTGCTGTTGTCGTTTTGATTTAAATGAGTTCTTGTCAACGGAATTATTAATATCAAACGAAAGAGTAGGTAACAGGGGTGTCATTATGATGAGGTGGGCAGAAATCTGTATTCTTTTGTCTCCTATGCTTCATTGGCACGAATTCGAGGGAGGGAAGTAAGTTTTATATGGGAGAGATTGACGGGGGTTGGTGAATTTTGCAGTTTGGAGCATATCCAGTCTTTGTGGCAGATGGGACCCCTTCGCCGTTGAAATCACATGCTAGGATTTCAAGATTTTTCCGTTTTTCTGGCATTGAACTAAAAGATTTTCCGGTGGATGAAGACAGTGTTCCCGTTGAGAGGAACCGTGAATTTTCAAGGCATGTTCAGGAATGTCTCGTGCGTAACTTAACCTTGATACCTGTTGCAAATGTTCTTTAGATCCATCGTTTTTTTTTTTTTTGGGTTTGGCATTAAATACATGATGGATTCATGGTCTATTTGTTAAAAAGGAAAAAAAGTTATGGATTAACGGTCTATCCCAAAACACTACAAATCTTAATTAGCGTGCTGGATATGTAAGCTTTATGTTATTATGGCTTTTGGATCTGTAGAGATTTTTTTTTTTTTTGCCCCTCGATAATGCGTAAACTTGTTCTCATTATAAAGTGGAGGAACTTTTCTGATGTTAATAGATATGTCGGGTATTTATTTTGTTATGGGTGCCTCATTTCAGTAGCTGAAGAAAAAATCAGGTTAGCTAAGTGTCATGCAGAATTATCATTCATTTTGAAGTCTTTTTTTATTGTGCTTTTATAAGGCTGCACTTTATTGAGAAAACATTCAAGGATGGTTCTTGCAAATCCAGAGAGGATATGGATTTAGGAGTCTTGGTAGTTCATTGTGTTCATGAATGTTCATCCTTCTGAAGGATTGCCTTTTGTATTCAGATTCACCCAGTTTTACTTGAATATAAGAGATGTGTATACTGCAAGTAAACTAGCTGTTACATCCATCACACCTTTGATTGGAGTTGTCTTTTATCCGTCTATACTTGTTTAATCTTTTCTATATAGTTATAAATTGTTTTGCATTAGGAACTTGTGGAGTTACTTGGAATGCCTGTACTATATGCTAAAGGAGAGGCAGAAGCACTCTGTGCCCAATTAAATAGTGAAGGTTACGTAGATGCTTGCATCACATCTGACAGTGATGCATTCCTATATGGTGCGAAATGCGTTATAAAAAGCTTCTGCTCTAATGCCAAAGTAAGTGGCCTCGTGAATACAGTGCTGGCTTCTATCTTCCTACTTTTTCCTTAAGTTTTCTTGTTTCTTTTGATTATTGCCAAAATTTATCATGATCTCAATTTGCCTGACTGGCTGAATTGAGCTGTAAGTATGCTAATTTCATTTGTATGACCAAAGAAACAGTTAAAAGTTAATCTAATACATAATCACTTCAATCAAGCCCTTCTTTATTCTTACATTGTCAGTCTGTCACAAAGGAAACTCCTTGTTATGTCTTTCATGGTAGTGACCAGAAGTCACTACCCCCGGTTCTTAATATAAGATCTAGTTTTGTACTAGAAACTAAATTTTATATTAAGAATCAGGGGTAATAATATTTACTCCTTTTATGATAGCATCTACGTGGAAGGAGGGAGGGAGTTGACTGAGATAATTATGACAGCTTTAACTACGAACTGTCTTTTTGGTCAAATAATTTTAAATAGGATGTCAGGATGAGTAACTTTCTTTCCCACTTACATATATTCCAGTTCCATATCCCCAAAAATATAGCAATATATGTGCAGAATCTCTGTCATGGAAAACCAAATTTGTCTGAAAATTTCTCTTTATCAACCTTTTAAAAATAGAGAAGTGCATTTTCTATACCACAGAGGATTACTTGAGAGCACTTCTTCCTGCAATCTTCTGCACTATTTCTTTTTTTTTTTTTTAATTGTTTTAAAAAATTTTAAGGATTTATTTTGTCTAGTTTAAGATTTAAGACTTTTACTGCATATTTGCAAGCAGGAAGCTTTTGAATGCTACAATATCGAAGATATTGAAGCTGGCCTTGGGTTGAAGAGGAGACACCTCATAGTCTCTCTTCTCGTTGGAAATGATTATGATTTAAATGGTGTTCGGGGGATTGGGCTTGATACGGCTCTTCGTTTTGTTAGATGTTTCGGTGAAGAAGATGTGTTGAATAGGTGTATATTCATGCTTGTATCATACTTTTTTATTTTCGGGCATGGAATGAATATTAGAAAGTAACAAATTAAATAATCTGGAATGTGAGTGTCGTTTTGCAGATTGCAAGATATTGGCAATGGGAAAGTTTCGTCAGCTCCCACCAACATTAAATCTGCTGAAAATTGTGTTGACATGGAGGGGAACTTTCCAAGCCGAAAACAGCTTCATTGTTCCTTTTGTGGGCATCCGGGCAGCAAAAGAGATCATATGAAATCTTCTTGTGAATTTTGCATAACAAGTGATGATGAAGGTTGCTTGAGAAAACCAGAGGGTTTTACCTGTGGTTGCCCTTCCTGTGATATGGTATGCTGTCTCATCCATTTCAGCTAGTGAGTTATCAGTTAGAGTGTGTGCAAGGCCATTTCAGTATTACTTGTGAGGTTTTTAACATTGGATTGGTAGGTTAGTAAACGAAAGGGGCAGAGAAGGAGGGAAAATTGGTACACAAAAATTTGTCTCAAAATTGCACAAGAGCTCAAATTTCCCAGAGACGAAATAATTGAAATGTATTTATGTAAAGACAGTGGTTGCCTTCCTGGTATGTTGAATTCTGTCTCTAGCTGTAATTGGCAAGATGTATTTTATCAATGATATTTATTTATTATAATTGCCTTTAGTTATGTTTTTATAATATGTGCTTAGGATTCAGGTGTATATGCTATTTATGTTGATTTTCTTCAGTTTTGCTAATCTATCTGTAACTATGAGAACTTCATAATAGCCATTCATTCTATATTTTGTCCTTTAATTGTTGCAGCAAGTGATGATCCTTGCATCTCATGGGGCAAACCCAAGATTGAGATGCTGATAGATTTTTTAAACTTTCATCAGCATTGGGATCCATCTTACATTCGACGACAGCTATTTCCTATGATGTCTACTATCTTTTTGAGAGACATGGCTAATGCTCCTGTAGAAAGTTTGGTACTTGGGACATTCGAGCTTGATTCAATACAGCGTGTGAAGATAAGATATGGATATCAATCTTATGTTGTCAAGTGGAAATGTGCAGTTGGCAACGTTAGCTGTACAGTTCCATCTCATGACTCTAGCATGCAGCAAGCAGATGGTAGTGAGCATGATGAATTTGTGGATCTACTAGATGATTCTAGTATTTCTGATATGGGTGATGGGTGTAGCTTCCTGCTGACAGATGAAAATATGGATCTTGTGAGGGCTGCTTTTCCAGCAAAAGTTGAAAGGTTTTGGCAAGAGCAGGTGCTTACTCTTTACCTTAACAAGTCCCCCCCCCCCCCCCCGGGCCCCCAAAGAAAAAGAGACTTTTCAACTTATCAATCATCTGCCCTATGTGAAATTATTTTGGTTGATTGTGGGAGCTGGAAATTGAATTGTAAGTTCAATATTTCTTGGCCCACTATTGGCCAAACCACCTAGGCATAGGTCCAACGTGAATAGGATTGCTTAGTCATGCTTCATAATTGGAAAAATGAGCACCATGGAAATACATGCCACTCAGCCAAAGAGAGGTGATGGAGAGTTGGCCAAAATTTAGGACGTCAACCTGTTTAATGTTTGTTAGTTTAATTAAGTTTCACGTTGAATTATAAGAGTTAACTAAAATTGTTGGCAAAAGAAATATGGCCTTAATTTGCAAATAGTAGATGAGTGTTGAAGAGACAGTTATATAAACTACTAGTTTGGGTCCTAGTTTACATCTTTGTCACTGAAAAATGCAGGAACTGAAGGGATCAAAAATAAGAAAGGCTTCTACCCCACGATCTCTAGAGAAGGAGAGTTCATCATTAAAAACAAGTAGTATTCAACAAAGCATTACAAAGTTCTACCGCTCAGTGAAAACGCAAGATCATTCAAACAGGAAGCTGCATCTGATAGCTTTGATGACCTTGACTGTGGGACCTTAAAAGGCAAAAGAACAATGTCCAGTCCAAATCTTACGAAATCAGCAAGGCGTCGCCTTTTATTTAAGTAGGATATGTTAAACTTGTAGATCTCATGAGTCCTGAAATGCTTTTGGAGAATGTAATTATCTTACCTTTCCGGTTTAATTACAGTTTGAGCATAAACTGGCATGTAGGTTTTTTTTTTTTTTTAATTTTTTATTTAATGGTAGGCATGTAAATTTGTAGTGTAACATTAGGCTTCTTTTGGCATGTCTCGGGTGGGTTTTCAGAGGTGAGGTAACTTTTTGTTATTGGCTTCTGTTTCTTTTCAATGATGTATCAATCTCATTTTCCTTTCTGTAATTTGTGGTCTTTCTTAGTTGTTGAGTTCTTATGGTGTGCGGTTAGAATTACAATACAAATGCTCATTTGAAGTAGGCGAAGTATGAGCTCATAGTTAACTCGCACCAGTCATGCTAATACTGTTCGGATATCATTCCAGTTATGTTAGGGGGAAATTGAGGGACTAATTAGGCCTATGATCTGCACCTGACCCTGAGGAGGTTTTGTTGTTGTTGAATTTGGAAATAAAAGATGGGTCCAAATATTAACGTATTTCTAATTATAAAAATCAACTAAAAATTAAATGTTTTTTTATCTGGAGTTTTGGGACTTTGTTGCATTTCAAAGTGCATTTGCCTATTTTGTGATTAGACCTCAATTATTTTGTAATTAGACCTCAACTCGGGGTGAAAATGCGGTCTATGTTGAAATGGACAAAAAATGAAAACATTGTTATTATTTCTTAACATTTTTCAGGAATGAGGTTTTGCACTTAAATTGGGAAAATTAATAGTCATCATAACAATTAGGTCTCTTAATTTACAAGGACTAATAATGAATAATTATAAGAGCTCAATAAAAAGAATATACATATGTGAGACTGAATTAAAATGCATATTAAATTTTCTAATTAATTTATACAATAAATCTAGCATCGAAAGGAAGGTTAGTCGTTTAGATAAATGATATTAAATGTATTACTTTAGTTTTCTTTTTCTCCCTTTAGTTTTGTGATTTCTGCAATAGATCAACTTGGTATTGTTGTCATGGAGTTTGGTGCTCCATAGGACGATGAATCAGCTCAAAACATCTTACCAATTCCCAATATCAAAGTGTTGGTTATGAATGGAAATTCAACTTGTCTAACAATTATATTCAAAATTCTCCCTACCTTTTCTTATGAAGCTAAACAACATCGACATGTTATGGACAAAAATCTTTTCATTTACATTAACCTCTTGCTTGGATTGAGAGAAAATTAGATAGAAGAAAAAACTAGGAAAAAATATAAGGAGAAATGAGTTTTTCCTTACTTGAATAGGAAAGAAAAATGGAGGAGAAAATAAGGTAGGCTCATGCCTATTTTCTCTCCTAATTTTCTCTCCATATATGGAGAAATTTGGGAAGAAAAACCAGATTTTTGTGCCTGCCATCCTCAATCTTTCTCTTCATATTTATTTTTTTGTTATATTAAAAAATTATTCATTTTTTATTTTATCTTAAAAAATATTTTTATTAAATAATTTGGTTTTAAAATATAATAATCTGAAAAAATATATAAACTAAATAACTTGATTTTAAATTGTTTGATGATGTTAATATTAATATAATTTTTCTATTGCAATATTTAATTTGATTCAATTTTAAATATGATATATTTTGATAAGGATATTTGCTCTCTTTTTTTTTTTTCTTCCTATTTTCTCTCATCTATCCAAGCAAGAGGGATGATAACACTTTTTTTCTATTTTCTCTTCTTCTATTTTCTTTCCTCCCAACTTCTCTTCTCATCTATCCAAGCAAGAGGGATGATAACACCTATTTATTACAAATAACTAACTTAACTTCTTTTTTAGTCTCTTCAAATTAGTTAACTAGCTTTTATAATTAAAACCGGAGGTAGTATCTTATTCCATGAATCGCTAGAAATGGAAAAGATAACTATTTGCAATAATGGAGGACCTCTTTGCATCGTAAATACATTGTTTGTCTGATTTTTTTAACTAGATCTTTGTAATCTTATCATTGAGTCCTTAACGTTGACTCAATGATAAGAATTAATCTCACTATTTATAATATGTTAATTATAACTTATGTAGATGCTAAGTGATACATAAGCTGTCATAGTCAACAAAAAACATACAAAATTAAAAAGAAGTTTTAAAAAATAAAATTATGGAATAAAATTTATTTATTATTGACATAATAAAAATTATTATACTCATAACTGTCCTCAACATCTATATATAATTTGTGATATGCTTGATTTTAATTTTATTTAAAAGATGTGGCAGAATTAATGTAGGTGTACGCTATGTGAGAGTCACCTCATCAACTACTAACACCATTTTTCTTAGAAACTAACAAATTATGAGTATAGAGACCTATATTTATAATTGCGAAAATTGTAATAACTTGATAAAAATTATAGGGACTTATATGTTAATTTTTTCAATTAACTTTGTACAATGAATCTAGCATACAAAAGAAGGCTTGTGGTTCAGATGAATGATATTAAATGAGACACTTTACTCTTTTTTCCTCTCCTTGATATTGCGATCTCTGCAGTAGATCAATTCGGTATTATAATCATGGGGTTTGATACTAATCGAGTAGACGAATCAACTCAAAACATCTTATCAATTCCTAATATCAAAGTGTTGGTGTGGAGGGAGACT
>NW_021636910.1:0-69787 GCF_004799145.2 Neltuma alba | reverse complement strand
AGACAGCCTAAATTCTTCCTACTGCGCCAGGCAAGGCAGACATATGACAACCGACAACTAAAAAGTATGGAATTATCCAAGTGGAAGGAGAAATGGATCATTGTGGTGAACCCTAGAAAGCATTTTAAAAAGCCCAATAAAAAGGTAAATTATAATTTATGGCCTGGAAGGGTCAATAAAAAAGTTATTTTGTCCAAAAGGGTCGTTCAACATCCTTGTGGATTTGCTCCCTACCAATGTTACAGCAATGAAATTTTTCTTTGTTGAATCTTTGGAGTCAAGGGGAATGCTTCGATTTCAAAACCAATAATAGACCTAAAGATCATAAAATCAGCCAATGCACAACTGAAACATACTTTTATGGTTCACCGTTTTAACATTCAATAATATGTTTCCAGCCAAATCATCTCCAAGAACACACACACACACACCATTCCGTTTGCCCAACTACTACATATTGACATAAAAATACTCTCAATACCAAGCATATCATTAGACTGTACAGAGCATTCATACAGGCCATTTAGCAACTCACATACCTCCTGAATGCGATCCAGGGACCGAATATTATCTAGTGTATCCAAAGAAGGTGAAAGGCCTCCATGCAAACAGAAAATCTGAAATAATCAAGGAAGTTAGACAATTGAGTGAAAATAGCAGGACAAAAATTCTGTGCAACATTTTTAACTCAGACCTGACTCTCAATAAGGGCAGTCAGAGGCAATAATCAAATAAGTCCGTGAAGTATTTCCAGACATTGGCATTTCCATATTTTCTCAAGCATTCATCATAAAAGCCATACCTGAAAGCAGAACGCCAAAGGTAAAAATTAAATTGTGAAGTCAACAATTAGCATCATACTTTTTGTTTAAAATTTTTTTCCTTTCATGTTTTCGTGGTATTAATTAATTTGAGAATTACCGAATGCAAAGAAAACATTCTTACACTTGCGTAATTTGACGGCTCTCATGATTTCCCCTAAGAATTGTGATTCTGTCTCTGTAGCGAACTTTTAAGGCCACCAAAAGTGTAACAGTCTCCACAGAATAGTAGCCACGATCTGGTTTAATTCAGCCATGATGATGAGAAATTGGTCCCACATTTCATAGATGTTATGACTACGATTTGGAAACCATTACAAGAAGTGACAAGAAAAGATGCGTAAGCATCTTTCATCACAAAAGGTTGCAGTTTTTATCCTGAACACTAAATCTAGATCAGAGACAGATAAAGTCAGAGAATTTTCAGTTAGACACTGTTTCTAAGGAACATCACTGAGACACTACTTTTGGATATGGCAATTCAAACGAATGAACCAGGCATGCTTCCACTGTCAATTGTCAAAGGACTAGCTCTTCCATATTACAGAGCCTCCGTTGCTAATGCGTCCAACAAAAGTCCTAAAAAATGCAATGTTCTACATCATCTTTTCACCTCCACGTTTTGATAGTGAAAAGGACATTCATGCCATCGATGTTATAGAGAGATCATGTAGCTCATATAAAGAAGCAAACAAGTTTAATTTACATTAACAACGAATCTAGCACATAAAGCATAGACATAATGCCGTAAACAAATGATTCTATAGAGAGCTTGATCTTTCCCACCATTAAATACATTATGAATTTCTCAACATAATATTGAGAATCTCAAGGTAGTTCTGATGACTGGTAGGGGAAAGGTTCACTCTCTCAAGAGGTTTGACAGTCCATAGAATAACAAATCTTATTGCAATAGGCAAGATAAACTACATACATCGCACAACGTCACTGTACTTAATGACAACAGTTAACCAAAACCAAAGGGAAAGAACTAGGAGAATATGACTGGTAAGAACAGCCTTTTAATTAATTCAAACAAGGCCTTCGATCCAGCAGACAACACATAAAGGTGAAAAAATCAACAGTAGCCGGGGAACTAAATCTAATCTTTTTCCCTATGCAATAAGGCATGAAAGATTATCCTGCAGCCTTTGCAAACTAAGCCTGCTAAACAACATCAATATTCAACTAATCAGAACCTCCCTCTTTATTTTTTCCAAACCGATAATTGACAGGTAAAAAGTCTCATGGCAACAGTTTCCGGACAACATCAACGACAATAAAAAGACCGCATAGTGATTATAGATATCATGCTCAAGGCCCCATCCTATCAAGAATATCATGTTTAAAGGCTCCATCCGGTACCATGTTATCGGAAAATACGACATCCTATCAAGAAACACCACCAAGGCATCTTTTGATGAACGATTCCTTACCCAAAAAAACCTTAAATCATCAATTATCGGAAAATATAATAAACAATCCGACACATCAAAGCTTTGAACCCGACAAAATAACCCACCAAAAACCTTGCACATAACAAAAACAAAAAAGAAAAACAACAAAAGTGAGGTAGAACTTGGAGAAACACTCACCCACATAGTCGCCCATAAAGAGGTAATTGGTATCCGGAGCACTACCTCCTATCCGAAACAACTCGATGAGATCATAAAACTGGCCGTGAATATCCCCACACACCGTTACAGGGCATTTCACCGGTTGCACGTTCCATTCCTCCACCAGTATCGCCCTCGCCTGATCGCACAGTGTCTTCACCTCCGCCTCCGACAAAGGCTTGCACTGCATCAGCTGCTCAATCTGACGGTCCAGATCCGCGTGAGACGGCATCGTTTATAACAACCACTGTATCTCTCTCTCCTAGCTCCAGGCACAAAAAGTCAAAAAAATAAAAAATCCTCAGATCCGAAGCTCCAAGATCCCCCTCCTAACAAACAGATCGACGATCTTGAAGAAGATAAAAAGAACAAGAAACGCCGAAACTTGCAAATTGACGCGGAACTTGAGGCTCAATTCAATGGAAAACTCATCAGCGGCGACTGGTGGAAGAACGTTAGAGTACGGATTGGGAGCCGAAACGCAGAAATCAAAACGGACCGTTTCGAAGATGGGCTTGGTTTGAATCCCAGAATCATTCCTAGCTCGGTGCTTCTCTCGGCAACGGAGTATTTCAGGGAAACAGGAAATGGAAGAGACACAATCAAAGCAGGCTTATTTCATTTCCTGAGGTAAAAACTAAAAAGAAGAGGGAAATATATTGTTGAATCATCATTTTTGTTTTCTTAATTGTTATTTAACCAATTAGGTTTGTCGATTATCAATTATAAATACAAATTACCAATCATGAAAATGTT
Organism: Neltuma alba; assembly: GCF_004799145.2. Taxonomy (NCBI): domain Eukaryota; kingdom Viridiplantae; phylum Streptophyta; class Magnoliopsida; order Fabales; family Fabaceae; genus Neltuma; species Neltuma alba. The sequence goes on along the minus strand of NW_021636910.1, from coordinate 66,594 downwards.
TTAAGTAATTTTTTGACCATGATAATTTAGTTTTTTATTTTGGAAATCAGGCAATAATGATTAGTTGTTATTTTTTTTAATCAATAGTTGTTTTTTTTTTTTGAGTAAATCAATAGTTGTTATTGTTACTTCATGTAATATTTATTTTTACAGTTTTTTTAAAATCATTTTTCATTCAAGGAGAAAAACTCACATAAACTTTTACTAGAAGAAGAATGAGTCATCGTGTGCTTATCAATCACCATCATGATACAACCTAAGTCATTCAAAATCTAAATGAATGAGTCATATTTAAAATTTTTAATAATAAATTTTTTTTTTTAAAAGTGTTAGTTATCAAATGAAATTTGCTTTAAATTCTAAATATATTAAAGGTTTAAGGAGCAATTTTGACTCTGATCTTATTTCTCAAACGTAATTTTACCCCTAATTTTTTGATGATATAATTTTGCCTATGATCTTATTTTTCAAGTATAATTTTGTCATTGATCTTTTTTTTTATGTATGTAATTTTTCCTTTGATCTTTGACAAAATGGCGTAAAAACAAAAGATCAGAGTTAAAATTGTGCTACTGGAAAGATAAAAAGCAAAATTATACCTGATAAATAAGATTGGATTTAAAATCTATATTAAAATAAAAAATTATTTAAAATATATAAAATAGTCCAAACCCTCATCAAAGAGATGAGCACTCAAAAGTAAAAGATAAGAAAATATTTAGTGTTCTTGCAGTAATCAATATTACTAATGGTCCTTAATATAATATCTTGTTTGACTTTTATTTTGATTCTAAATATAAGATCTCAATCCATTTTGTCTCTCATATTTATGTATTTTTTTGAAGAAAATCCTTCTAATAATAATAGTTCTAACCAATATACTTGATAGCAAGGATATTTAGGAAAGACAACACCTATTCATTGCAAATAACTAATTTAAATTATATCCTTAATCTCCTCAAATTAGTCAACTAGTTCTTATAATTAGGATCGAAAGTAGTATATAATTGTACAAAATCTATCAATATAAAATGTAAGAAATTTACGGAAAAAGGGGCAAGCTCATCTAAAACTGCATATAAATAGATAAGAGCCATTTTAGCTTTTTATAATATTATTATTAGTTTCGGCAAAGAAAATATTATTATTAGTTGTTATGTTCATTAATATTAATATACATATTAAGGATGTTTTATTGTTTAGTTTTTATAAGTTAAAGTTATGTTCATTTCTCAAATTTTGTATTACATTAAAAACATGTATAATTCATGACCCAATCTAAAGTCAATGCTATTTCTTATCAAACAAAAGTCGATATTATTTATTATATTATGGTTATATAAATATAAATTATATATAAAAATAATGTGACGGGTACAAGCTTATGAATTTAATTCTTCTAATTATTATTCCTGCAAAATTAAGAAATTATCTCAAAATTGTAGAAGTAGTGTATGGGGAAAGAGGTGGAATTTATTTATTTATTTATTTATTTTTTTGTGTACAGAGAAGGAAAACGAGAGGAATTGGTAAACTCTGCCCGAATTGATTGAACGTAGGGCCATGTTTAAAAGCCCAAGTAATTTTTTCAATTTAAATTTCTTACTATTACCATGCATATTCAAATTTCAATGGACCAAAGTAAAATGCCAAGCAGCTTAAAATATCACAAATTTATTATCATAATTCAAACAAAAGTACATCAAAATTCAATATTTATTATAATATACTAAATAAAATAAAATAATTAAATAAATATTTCTCAAAAAGAACATAACAATTACACGATACAAATATATCAAAAATAAAATTATGGAAAATGGTTTCACCATAACATTCAAACACTTTATGCTAATTGCTAAGTCCATCTTAATTAAATCATGAATTCTTGTTAATCAACTCAATTAAAATCTAATGGGCCAAATTTTTTTTTTTACAAAAAAAGAAAAACTAGTATTGCATTTGACTCTTAATATAAGAGCTAGTTTGACATTCAATTTGATTCTAAATATAAAACTAATACATTCAATTTCATATTTATCTATTTTTTTCAAAAGTAGTTATTGTAGTAGTTGCATATATTAAACGTTTCATCAAATAGTAGTTTTAGCTAATACATATAATTAACAAAGATATTTTGAGAAAATAATATGCAAATAACTAATTTAATAAAAAATTTTAATCTACTCAAATTAGTCAATTAGCTCCTATATCAATAACCGAAGGTAATATTGTTCTAACTAAACTGCACTTTCAAACTGACGGACAAATGGTCATGAATGGCGTCTTCAAATTTCAAGCGAAGTGCAAGTTTGAAAATTTGAATTGAACACTTTTTTTTCCTTTTTAAGCAAATGCCCCTATTGGAATCTTACTTTGGAATATTAGTTGCTTTTCACCCCAATCAAAACATATCTAAACTAAAAGAGTAGGTAAGTAAATAAATAAATAAAAAGGTGGTAAAAATGCTTGGTTTAAGAGCGTCCTTTAATTTTCACCTTGAACCACGCAACCCATCAATCTTCTTTTTCTCTTTTCCTAGTTTATTTTCCATTCAAACTATTCTTGTATGATCCAATTTGGGGTTTTTAGCATATCTCAATCTAATACTTCAATTGTTCAATAGTTTAGTAAACTAGAAGGTTCTCTTGAAATTTCAACTGCTTATGTTTGTTAACTGTTTTTCTTTAGCTCATATGTCAACTGCTGGTAAAAAAAAAAAATGTTATTTGCTGTTGGTGTTATTAGATGTGTCTTCATTTTATGGGAGAAAAAAAAAATCCATCAAAATGATAAACCTATAAGCACCAAATCCCTAGTTCGGATCCTCTTCTATCCTCTTCCTTTTTTAACCATTAAATTAATATTTTAAAGTTTAAATTTAAATCTTTTTAAAACTATTATTAAAATATTAAATTATAAAAATAAAGAAATAATAAATTACAAACTATATTAACATTTAATTTTAATGGTTTGTAAGTATACTAAATATTTTTAATTTTTTTGTAAATAGTAAATACGTTATGAAAAATTAAAATCTAAACCGTTAAAATATATTAATTTAATGGTTAAAAAAAAAAAAGAAAAGGAGAGGAGGAGAGAGGACGAGAAAAAGAGAGGAGAGGTTCCAAACCACCAAATCCCACCCCCGGCGTGCGTGCGTTAAGCGTCCCATGAATGCTATTTGCATTAGCTAAGATGATAATTCTGATGATTTTGATAGATGGGTTTTGAAAATCCATAAATTCACTTAAACTTGTTTTTCAAATTTAGCATTTCCATATCATATTTTCACTAATTTTGTGATTATGTGAAGTGATAAAGTGTTATAATTAATTTCAACAAGGAAAAATACCAACAAAAAATTTTGAATATAGAAAATTCTAAAAAAGACAGCTAACACTTCAAAATAATAGGAAATGAAAGAAAGCCTGAATTGAGATTATGAAAAAAAATGAAAAATTGACTAATATGCCCTTAGATGACATAATATATGTGAACTAAAAATAACAATAATAGAACTTGAATTAATAACTTTTGATACGACAAGTTTTGAATCGGTAATCATAACTTGTCATTAAGGTATAATTTAGAAATAATAAGTTGTGAACCGATAATAATAACAAAATTTGAAATAACAATTTGGTTACACAAGGACATATTAATCATTTTTACACATTTCCATAATGTCTCACATCCTTTCTTGTCATTTTGAAGTGATAGTTACCTTTTTTGGAATTTTCTATATTCAAGGTTTTTTTTGTCATTTTTCCAATTAACCAGTTGGAAATTGGAGCCAAGACCAATAATTCACCGCACCCATAATGAAAAGGAATCCAGCAGTGAAAAAGACTTACGATAAGGTGCAAGCATCCTCCTTTTACAGGTGCTTCAACAACACCACCTTACACCTTTAAAATGGTGGAATTCACTTTATTACCAACTCACGCCTAATCTTTAATTACAATAAAGAACCAAATTCCACAACATGCCACAATGAACACTCCAAAAAGCCAAAAGCTTCCTACCCATGTTGCCTTTTTTTTAGTATCATGGAGATCTAAACTTAATAATGCACAGTCCTTTAAATTAAAAACAAGCGTGCATGGCTGCTATTTCTACAGTACCTTCCTCTCTTCTTCAGTTTCTGAACTTTTTTGGCTTTTAAATTTAATAGCTATATTCCTTATTTGCTTTACATGCAAAATTAACACTTATTGATTCCTTCAATGACATGCGTCCAGGCTTTTTTTCTTTAAAAAAAAAAAATTCAAACCAGATGTATAATTTTTATTTTGTCATGTGCAGAGATGTTGTCAGTCGATAAGTAACCTGTACTTATGAAAGCTTTTAAGAACAAGAGCGATCGATCCTTTCAAAAAAAAATACATATATATACATACACACTCATACTTAGTCGCTAAATCGAGAAGTTTCTCCAGAAACTTAATAATCTCTCTCCTTCAATTCTTTTGAGCTTATTATCTCTGAGACAAGCCATCTTCTTCTCCTCCTCGTCCTCCTCCTCCTCACTTTTCTTCTTGATCTGTTCGTTCCTTGGGGGTGAAAATATCATTTTCCTGAGAAAAAGCTTGTCATCTTCAGTTCTGCGAGGTTGCTGATGAAGCTTTGTCATATTCCGAGAACACTACTAGGCTTCGCCAGGAGGTCGACCTGAATTTCCAGCTCTTCTGATGAACAAAATTTTAAAGAAAATTCAATTATACAATAATGTCTGAAAGATAAACAAAATTTTAAGTGTCCTATTTTCATAAAAATGTGCAGTACTTCAGCTTATAGTTTCAGAGTGAATCTTGTACTTCCATTATCCGCATATGTGCCCCAATAATTAATTGCATTATTGTGCTAAAAGTGCTTAAGGGAGGATCAAAGGAAAGAGAAGTAAGACAAAGGTTTTGAAAGTTTCATAAAATGCAGAGAACCATATGAAGCGATAAACAACTTTAATTTAATACTTGTGTGTGTGTGTGTGTGTATTAATAAATATTTGCATAGAATAAAGTGCTTAGCCATACTTTATTATTTTCTTTAAAGGGATAAGTCTCTTAAAGTCCTCAAAGCAACAATTCAATGTAACAGTTAAAGCATAAACTCTCTCATATCTTGCTTTTCCTCTTTATTTGGATTGAGAAACTGCAAAATGATACGAACCTGGCTTCTCCATGAGGCATATATATATAGTTTATACATTTCTATTTCGGCCAAAACGAAAAATACAATACTAGTGGAATATATATGAAACAGATTTAATTTGACTGTCATATATATAAGGTTGCTGTAACTGGATACAGATATCCAAGTATCAACTTGGTTCTACTCGGTTGGAAAACACAAAAAACTGAGTTAATATCAAAGAGAGCAAAGAAGGAATCACAACAATAACAACAACAATCTTATCCTACTAAGTAAGTGGGGTTAGCTATATAGATTGACCAGTGTCATTGAGCTCTACCCGAAAAAATAAGTAGGTAAATTTAGCAATATGGAAAATAAGTAAAAACATAAGTAGAGAAGTAAGAACTAACCTGTTATGGATAGGATCTGATCCATTTGGGACTCTTCTTTTGCTCATGTAGTTGAAATCCAGCTCTTGTTGGTTCATATTAGGCTTGTCTCTGTCAATCTCATCTCTATGGTGGATTTTCTTCCTTCTCCGGTTCCTAAGCTTCCAAGCAATAGAAGGCAGACAAACCCCACCACTAAGAGTAGCTTTAAAAGGAAAGAACAAGTAAGACCCATGTGTAAATCTTCAGTCTTTTTTGCCATATAGGAAGAAGGAGAAGCCTTGTACTACATATTACTTCATGATATGATTGTTGGGTGACTTTCGATATGGGGTTTGCGTATATGAAGACAAAAGAAAGAGAGAATAGAAGGCGAGAGGGAGAGAGGGAGAGAGGGAGAAGGTAGCTAGGTGTGCTAAGGCAAGAATTTTGGTTTCACTTCAAACTCAAAGGATTACGGACATAGGTTGGTTTTCTTTATAGGTTAGAGAGATTCTATTGCCCTTTCTCGAGCAGGCACAGAGAGAGAGAGAGAGAGAGAGAGAGAGAGGCTCTTAGCTGGTTTAGTGCGTGCCATGGAGGGAACCTTATTTGCTTTGTACTGAGAAGGTTCCTATACGACTCTCACCTTTTGCTTTTATTTGCGTATTTTCATGTAACTACGGTATCAGGCAAAAAAAAAAAAAATCCCTCTCTATATATCATTCTTTACGTACAATGACGTCAAAAGAAAAATACGTTACGGGTGGATTATCATTATACAATCGCTATATACTCTCACTATAAATTTAATTTATAATATAGAAAAATGTTTTTGACCGCAAAAACACAGTTCTGTCGGTAATTAAGAATATGTCTCATATTCTATAAGAACTTTGATTCATATCTTACTAATGAAGTGATAAGCTCATTTTTACAGGTAATTTGTAAGTAAGCATCCGGAGCACATTCTATGCTCATCAGCATGAAATGCACATATTAATTTGGACAATTCAAATCGATTTTATATGATTTAGATTGAATTTAAATATTTTTCTATATTTTAATGAATTTTTTGGTTTTAATAGACACAGAATTTAAAATAAAAATAATCTTATAACTAACAATTCTCTAAAAAAATAAATTTATCATTAAAAAATTACATATTAAAAATTTTAAATCTAAACAATTTATATCAGATTTTAGATGGTTTACATTGCATTACCGTGATGAGCATATAGGGTTCATCGCTGTGAAGAGCACTAAATGAGAACTCCTAAAAATGTCAATAGGATGATATTAATTATTATATGAAGCTGTTCTTGCAATAGGCTGTGTCGTTCCCCCCCCCCCAAATAATTACAATAAAACAAAGAATGAAAGAAGTGGAGAATGAGGGGATGAGTCTGCTGATGCGTGGAATAAAGTAAAGCCACAGAAATTAAAAAGCAAATATAACAAGACAGGAAAAGTAAATGAAAGATCACAATGAAAACATGTTAGATTCTGTGGGCACTCGTTCTTTGTTCATAATTAGTATCTAAAAATATAATGATAAAAAAAATCCATGTAACTTCAAGTTATTTAAAAGCCATATTTTTCTCCGTGTGTGGGTGTGCGAATCAAAACTCAGGTAAATATCATATATCTTAAGTTCAATTAATTAAGATTCAATATAAGCTCATAAATAATTATATTTTAATCCCTAATTAGCAATCTGCAAAGAAAATATATATTGAAAAGCAATATAAATCATAAGGGCAACTTATGTTTATATTTATCTTGTGTGTAACTCCAGAGCATTTATTTGCAGAATTTACAAAATTTCTGTAATAATACAGGTGATGATGAGCAGTCTACATATTATATCAGCTTATAATTTAAACAAATTAATAATTAAGAGAAGGTGAAAATACTTTTGTTAAAGTAAGTCTAATAATCGAAATACTTTTTAGTCAAAGTGCCGCCATATTTGATGCCATACATAATATATGATTCTTAGATCATACCTAAAATATTGGTAGCAGACAAATGGTATATATATGCTTTCTTTATTATATCTTTTGAAACACTTAGTTACTCCCGTTATTTAATTAATATGCATAATACTTTTTGCCATTCTCATCAGAATTAACATAAGGAATATGAATGATGAAATGAATGGCAAGGAGATATAAATATACATGCACTGAAGTATAGAAAAATAAAACTTCGCCCTTCGATAGAAGGCTGTGATTAGGAGAGATATATATATATATATATTTATATATATAAGAGAAAGGAAAGAGGGGTGGAAAGAGAGAGAGAGCAGCAATACATGATCTTCTTAATTACTAATCCTTGATCACAAAACATGTTTTTGGATAATACCAACCGGTTTCTTAATTGTAAGTTATGTTGAGTTTTGACTAATTCGGATCAAATTGTGTCAAACCATATGAGTTTAAAGAGACCTCTAGAATAAAGATATTAGAGGGGGGTATTAGAGGCTCCGGTTTAAAGCGCGCTGGCTCTCTCTTATTTTATATAGAATTAAGTTAAGACTTTGTTTAAGAAACTAGCTAGCTGGTGTTGGTAAAGTATAAGGCATATTTTGTCTTATCCATTATTAATTAATCTACATGAATCTGAAAATAAAGAAAAACAAAAAGTGACTGTATAGTTGGAGAATCCAATACTTCTTACTGTAATGGCTTCACCTTGAAGGTACATAGATAACTCAGTTTTACTAGAAAGCTTTTAGAATGGATGCCTTGCCTATGCCACATGTTTGAGGTGGAATATTTTATGTTAAATGACACAGTTGTGCCATTTGAGAATTGAGAGCTTTCTTTTTTCTTTATTGCAATTTATCAATACTTGTAAATTTTTGTTTTAACTCTTATAATATAAATTAAGATTTATAAATTTTTACATGGATTCTTGTTATTTTACTATTATTAATTGTTAAAATACTTACATGTGTAAATTCATCTGTAAAATTAATTCTTACAAATTTTTGTATTAACTACCCTAATAATATAAATTAATTAGGGCTATAAATTTTCATATGGTACTTGTTATTCTCTATTATTAGTTGTTAAAATGTGTTTGTGCATTTGCAACTTCACTTATGAACTCGACCTAACATATAAGCAACTTAATCCAAGTTTTGTGTTTTTTTATTAATATTAATAGGTCAAATTTGTTTCATTTTGAACAAAATCTAAGTGAATGAGCTGCATTATTGCTTATGACTTGTGAATATAATAAGCTTAATTTATGATTTTATATCTCATATTGATATTGATATTTCCAATTCACTTAGAAAAGATTATTCATCTAGAAGACAGTCGCATCCATAGAGAGAAATTTTCCTTTTTAAAAGGCTAAGTATCCGAGCAAAAGGCATATACTATAGGCATATTAACTATAGCATGGTTTAGGAATGAGAATTTTCACTTATATAAACACATGGTCATGTATTAAGATGACATTACACTATATTCGAGACCACAGACCAAAATGATTGTTTAGATTTTCAAATCAAATTAAGTCGAATGAAACTCTCGATTGACCAAATCATGCATGCCCTACTCTACACGAATCTCTCACACCTAGTATCTTTCAATGAAGTAACTAGATTTAGGAGTCACCCTAGGTATAAATATATGAATGTTGCTCTAAATGATAAATTATTAATTTGAGTTGTTATTCTGAACCCTTAATTCTTTTAACTATCATATATATACATATATGAAGCTTTCTGAGTAGATAACGTAGACATAGAGATACACACTATACTCCTCTTTAGTGTGCATGCAAAACTAGATGAGAAGACTCTCTGGTATTTCGCTATTTCAGTAATATATAAGTTGGTCGATCATGTTCATCAACTCTCTTTTTAGTGAGTTTCTGCTCTACAAGGTAATATTTGAGTTACCGTGAAGTGTTTTGTCCTAACATATCTAACTGCATATCTTTGTACATAAGTACTCACTGCTATATATTATGTATTTGTCTTTCTCATTTGTTTATTTCACCTCACTAAATGCAGAAGCCACTGTTAAAAATGTTAAGAGTCTCATATTAGGGAAGTCTCACAAGCGTTACACGATTTATAAGTTTAAAGGACTCTTCCTCCTAATAAGTTAACCTTTTGAGATTATGTTCTTGCTTTGAGCTTGTGTTTATTACAAAAAAAATGACTCATCCACCACGGGTAACTAGCCTATGGATAAGTATCCTGTAAATATGTAATATAATTGGATTTTCCCCATTATTTTTCAGGATGATAATGAGTCTAAAGATGAGTCTATAGTTGGCTATGCAAAAATCAACAATCTTGCGCTTGTGTTCACTTGGTGTACGTTTGAGGTGGGACACGGTTGTAAATGACGAAAGAAACAAAATCATCGTTTGTTATAAGAAAAGCAAATGATCAAAATGAAAATATGCGTGTATCTGTCATGTGGAAATTGGCTTGTTAAACCAGGAGATATTAAGCTTCGTGGCGGGAGTTTGGCCACTTAAATACAAGGTTTTAAATTTGAGTTCGAATAAATGCCAAAAAAAAAAATGCTTCCTAGTTAAAAGATTATTCCTCTAAACTCTTATGATATCAGGCTATCAGCAATTTGCACAGTTGGAGGGTGAGGAGTGGGCTAAAGTTAAACTAGGTGCCTTTAATTTGTTCCTGAAGCACTAGTCATTACCGTTGTCTTGATATGCGTCTTTCTATATATGCGTGTGTATAATTGATAAATCTTAAGAACTTTATTTAATTATCATTCTTAACTTTTTGCTAGCATTGATTTGTATCTTTATGAATAATTTGGTTCACATATTTTTATAATTTGTGTCAGAATTTGATATTTACTGTTCCTGGTTGGGCATGCAGAGCATTAAGAAAAGTGAGAAAAATTTAACTATACAAGTCCAGAGCTATAACAAGATGTACATGAGTGAATTTCACACCACATTTGAACTCAAAATTTTAGGTTCGTAGCAAGTTTATATGTTTTTTTTAAAGAAAAATTAGTCGTTTTTAATCTTTTAAGTTTTAACTCGGTTACATTTAGCCCCTCAACTATGAATTGATATAACTTAATCTCTAAAATTTTGACTTGGTTGAGGGACTAAGTGATAACTAAATTAACTTATATTGTCTCAAGTCTTTGTTATAAGAGCTAGTTTGACATTTAATTTAATCCTAAATATATAAGATTCCAATTCACTTTATCTCTCATATTTATTAATTTTTTAAGATAATATTTGTAGTCGTTGTATATATTAAAGATTTTAATAAATAGTAATTCTAGCTAATATATATTATTTACAAAGGTATGTATTTTAGGAAAAAGAATGCCTATTTATTACAAATAATTTGACTAAAAACAATTCACAGAATAAGCTTTTTAAAGAAAATAAAAAAATATTTTCAAAACAAAAAATAATTGATTTTTGCGTGAATATGATGGTTAAATTATGGAATGGTACGCAAAAACTTTGTGAAATGTTCGCACAAGCTAGATAAGGTTAATAATCTTGTTATGGGACCTCATCGAATAAGTCCGACATGTGTCCCAAAACAAAAATGCCATCACTTGGGAACTCCAATGCCCATTATATTCTATGCCTCATACAAAAGTTTTATGTGTGTGTGTGTGTGTGTATGCTTCCAGTGATAAAGTGGCGATAAGGAATATTATTCTCATACAAGTTTCTTTTGATTTGGGTACATGTAGCTACCTAAATGGCTTTTCAAATGGAGGGGAAAAAAGGTTCAATTTAATTAAATTTAATTTGCATGTTCAGTAAAAAAAAACCCATACACTATAGTAGGAATCTTTTTTGCATGCATTCTTTATTTGAGCCGCCATTTCTTAAATATTATCAAAATATTTTCAAGTACCGACATATTGACCTTCATTTTTAAATAAGACAATGATTTAACTCAATTTTTCCCCCATATAATACCAATTGAAACCAAAAAATATATATGTTAGAGGGAGAAATTGTTCTTCGCAGAAACAATTTTCTTGTATTTTTAGACATATTCACAGGCTGAACAATTGTGAATGCAATGTTTTGATAAATACTTTTCACGGTGTAATATTTGAGTAATTTTTTTAAAACTGTTTTTAGGGTCCTACTAACTTGGTATAGAAGCCCAATTCAATCGATCTAGCCATGTTGCAAATGCTTGGGTCCTCGAGAGGTCATGTACTAATTAGAGCAAACCCCAATAGGATTGAAGATCCAGATGGACGGACTCCAGATTTACCCTCCTCTTTATTGGGTAAAATTAAATGTGGATAGTGCCTTGGCAGTGGTTCTAATAAAGCTGGTTGTGGTGGACTTATCGTAAGAGACATTGGAACCAATGTGAATTGGATTTAGTAAAAAAAGTTATTCCTTTATGATATAGCAGATCAAGATTTGAATTCCCAATAAAAAAAATATCTGACAATATCTTAAATAGAATCATTTTCAATAAAAAGAAATATGCGCGTAGAAGGAAAAAAGAGAGAACATTGGATAGCTGGTTTTACTCATGAAACTGGCACTTGTAGTGCTCAGGAGGTAGAAGAATGGGCTATTAACAGAGGTTTGCAATCAGTGTAGGGCTTTGGATTTAAGCATGTGATTCTTGAATCTGATGCTAAAATTCAGATTCAAAACTTGCTGAGATTCAACTAGACTGTCAAACTTGAGCATATTTTAAGAAGACAAAACAGAGTTGCGGATGGTTTAGTCAAGATGGGAATTTCAAACTCTAAGCTTTTTGATGTGTGCCCGGATAATTTAAGGGCTCTTGTGGAGGAAGTGCATGGGAGCTATTCCCACTGTTATTTAATTTTAGTTTGTGGGCTTCTGTTCCCTGCTGTGGCAAAAAAAGAAAAAAAATTAGACAGGAAAAACTTAGCGAGAGTAGGAGGAAAATTTTCAAAAGGTTTTTAGTAGTTTTATTTTTTTTTTATAATACTCTTTTCCAATTTTCCTCTCATTTTCTTCTCTATTTAAACCAAGCCTCATAATACTCATTGCTGAAAGATTGTTAGATTGTTGGTTGAAAAGTGCAACGCCTTAATTTAGTCCTTTTAATTGATAATTTTTTAATTATTTTTATTCATTATATATATTAAAAAGCTCTTCCATATTCTTTGAATCTAAATCATGAAATAAGATATTTTAGAAAAATTAACATTTTTTTTACAAATAATACAACAATAACAAAATATTATCTTACTGAATAGCATTGGCTACATGGTCTCTTTGACCGTACTTTACCTCTTTTCAAAAGACTCCATACTACTTAATCAACCCTCCTCACCAGTGCCTAAATGGCCTTATTTGAATATGTTCAAACTATTTACAGTTTTCTATAATTTTTTCTTCAATAAATACCGCTCTAACTCTCCTGCATATATATTCACTACAAATATGAAATCTTATCATTTCTTTTTTTCCAACAGTCAGTGACAAGCTAAGCTTGGCAAAGAAAGAAAGAAGAAGAAAAAACAAAAGTGAGGGATTAGATGATCATCCCAATATGTACATCCCTCTGGCACGTCCTTGAGGAGCTTTGTATGAAATCCAATTCCATGTCCTGTCTTGGCCAAATCTTATCATTTCTTGTATATAACTATATATCCTGCCCAATATTCTCATATTAGTTACCCCCATTTTACGCTCATATTATCCATTTGATAAAGACTAACATTCACTATCATATATCATTATTCATATATATAACAATGCAATAAAACTTCCCTAATCAAAGAGAAGTTTTATTGCATTGTTATAAGACCAACAATATCATGTGGTGGTAAATATTAGGTTTTAAATTTGCAAATAATAAATTTAAATAGTTTTTTTAAAATTTTTATATATTAGTTATCTAACGTTTACACGTAAGGTGTAAGTAAAGTGTGGGGAGATAGGAGATTTCTATTGCTATTTGGAGTTTAGATGCTCAAATGTTTGCGTAGGAAAACATATACTTGCTTCTTTTTTTGGACTTTATCAACATGCTAGCTATAAACAGTTAGAAAAAATTAGCAAAATGTTATATAATGCAAAAGTATTTATCAAGATGTTATAGTTAAGGTCATTCAGGTTAAAAATGAGTTCAAAATTATGAGAAACGGTTCAAACCAAGAATAATATTGAATTTTTATTATCAAATCATCACCTTGTTTTATTCGACATTTTATTTTTTGAAATGAAAAGGTGAAGCCGTTCATAGTAGAAATGAGTTCACTTCTCTCTTTGATGGCCGAGACACGAATCAATCCGCCTTGTACCTCCTTCTTTCCTTCTTCATCACTTGTAAGATCTACACCAATCAATCCACTTCTATCCCTCACCCAGTAACTTGCAGACTCTACTAAGGAACAAAGATTCAACTAACAATCATATAGTTAGACTCATCAATCACTAATTTGCTACCTGAAAATGAGCCGGCAGGGACACACAAGTAGTGCAGATAGGCGATTTGTTTAGAATTCTACTTCTCTTGGCACAGGTAAGTAACCCTCCATTGACAGCCATCTACGTCAAAAACCTGCACTCTTCTTGGCCCTTTCCAGTCCCACATGATGTTCCACCAGGTGCTTCTAAATGTCTGCCGCTGAGAATTGCCCAAGTTTTGATTCAGGGGTGTTTCGTCTTTCCTGAAAATGCCGTTGAAAAGCAGTTTTATATAAACTGAGATAAAACTTTTCTTATATACTTACTTTGTATATTATAAAATTCCTTTTAAACCCATTATTTTGTTTTCATCCAAAGACCTTTTAAGCCTGCATTGCATTAATATTTTGTCTGATGAACCATAGAGACAAGTTTCTTAGGATTGGCAGTGAGGCCCCACCCTATTTCACACAATAACGCTTCATTCATAGCTTTTAGGTCCTTCAAGGAAATTTCGTTTCCATTTTACTATTTTGGTTGGTGACACAATTGATATGTACATCTGACGACCATGCATGGGGATTTCAATTACAAAATGGCCCAGATATATAAATGTTTCAACGAACAAAAAAGGAATTATTTGGTACTCTTCAAAAAATATGAAAAAAATTAGTAAACAAGGAAAAAATAAAACTGAAGAAACGATGAAAATGAAAATGATCTTTTCAGAGATAAAATTGCATTCCTAAAAGAATTAGAAGTAAAATTACACCTACAAATAAAATTAGAAATAAAATTGGACATTTAACTTTTTTTTAAAAAAAGTAAATGTTAGATACAATAAGATGATGTAATAAGAAAGATGCGAAAATAATATCATAATACTATTTGTCTCTGATTAATGGTTGCAGGTGGGATTAACCCATAATCTCCTAGTTACAATTTTTTTCAAGACAATTCCTACTTATAAATTATACGGCCATCATCCAAAAATAAACTGTTAAGAAAAATATCTACGAGTCCTTCGTTTCCCATGGGCCCCACAATTCTCGGATTCCATGCGACTTTCACCTCGCAAAAAAGTGTCAATGCTGTCAACAATTAATTTACTGTTTGTTCGAATTCCGCTGCTAATCTAAAAATCTTATTAGTAGACAGTTTATAAGTATTTTTGTAAATATTTTTTAAACCTGAAAATATATCCTGGTCCTGATGAGTTCCGAGACCCAATTCACCTAAATTTTTTTTTTTTAAAAAAAATTCACCGTCTTGATCTATCGTAACACAGAAATGAATGCTTTTCAGCTTGACGAGTTTCACGTTTTCACAAATTTTTTTTCCAACATAAATTGCAAATCCCGCGGACGTGAATGATCTTAGTGCTTCATAGTACACCGCCATTGCCACTCCATGTGCGCCTCCTATTTTTAATTTTGTTTGTTATCCCGTTGTTACCAAAATCTATGTTTCCACCAAAATCTATTCCCGCCTTAAAGGATTTCCCATTTTTCCTTTTTTAACAAAATTTCAAACTGATTCGCCTGGTAAACGCCTTTTAGGACTGTGGAGCAGGGCCTAAAAATACTTATAAATAAGGTTGTCAAAACTCACTAGTTTAAACAAGTTCCTGATAATAATAATATAAATTTGGATCGCAAATTCGAATCATGAACTTATAAGAATTTGTTTTTATTAATAAACTGGTATTAAAATTTTATAATTAAATAATTAATATATAAAAAAGAACAATTTTATTTAAATATATTTTAAATTTAATAATTGAAATTATATCCGTCAATGTTCATAATTTATCACAATCAACAAAAAAATTTTTATAAATTTTTTATATAAAGTCACTAAATATAATCAAATCCAAAAATTTAGTACGAGTTTAAGAGTAAGTTAACATGATTTTATAAGCTAAAAATGGTAAATTCAGTAAATGAACTCGTAAATTTAACCCAGTTTACAGTTATCACGAGTTTAAGAGCGAATCAACATGATTTTGTTATCTAAAAACGTAAACACGTTAAACTTGGAGAATCAATTCGCGAGTTTGACAAGAGTGTTATAAGTATCATATAAGTCAAAATAAATTTTTTTCATATTTTTATTTCTTTAATAAATTATGATTGAAAAATTATTTGTAAACTGTTATAAATGGGTCTTAAAAGAGAGATTGGAAATTCATCAGAAAAAATATTTGTCAAGACAAAATTTTTATCACGTATTAACTTTGTAAAATCAGTTTTTAATTCAAACCGTGCGCAGCATCTTGATAAAAATACTGTGCTTCTCATGGCTAGCTGGCTATTTAAGCATACCAGATCCCCATTCAAATGTATCGGCTAGAACTACTATTATTTAATTAAAAGAACTATCTTAAAAAGAATATATATAAATATAAGAGAAAAAATAAATTTAAGTTTTATAACTAGAACCAAAATAAAAATCACGGATAGTTTCCCCTTAGATGCTGTCCCAAGCTGCACAAGGATCAGCAAGCAAAGGGCAGTGACACCCCCGTCTCCTGTGAAAACCCTACGTAGCATCGCGTCTCCGGTGAAAACCCTATGTAGCATCGGCTATTTAAGCAGCTTAGATCTTCTCCCCTCTACCCACACCAAGCCAACCCAGAAATCTAAGAGAGAGAAAATTAGAGTGATGAGGAGAGCTTACATTCTGGTCTTCATCATCTCATGCCTTCTCTTTGCGGACGCATCTGGCTATCCAGAACCAGAAGCTTTCACCCCTGCAGCTGATGCTATCCTTTCCCCAACATGGATGCCAGGCTTCAAAGAATTCCTAGACGATTGCAGCTGGATTCTCAAATTAAACTACCCGAGGAATCCTCGAAGGGAAACACTCAACAGTAAGTTGAGAACCTATTTGCGCTACTTGGGTTACCATAACGACACTTTGAATTCCGATGTCCAATCAGCCTTACGAGACTTTCAGAAGACTTACGGACTCCCCGCCACCGGTCAGATTGACGGCGGCACCGTTTCACTCATCCGCCAGAAGCGATGCGGCGTTCCTGATTATTGGAATCGCCATATGTCGGAGGACGGCACGACGTCATTTCAATGGTTGTGGCCGAAGAATAAGAGAGAGTTCACCTATGCTTTTTCACCTGATAATCGTTTGCCGATCTGGATGAAGAATACGTTTTTCAACGCCTTGTCCCAGTGGTCGAAGCTGACGGGGTTGCACTTCCAGAGACGCAGTGGGTGAACAGTCCTGACATTTCAATCGAGTTCTTGAAGTTGGACGATAGGGCGGGGGTGATCGGCACCGCCTTGTTTGGACGGAACATTCCGAGGCCCGGCATCTATTTGGACTCCTCTGAGAGCTGGGTGTCGCCGGCATCCCCCATGACTGATCCCTTCCAAGTGGACTTACGGTCTGTGGCGTTGCACCAAATCGGACACATGCTGGGATTTGGCCATTCGAAAATGCGTAATGCGGTTATGTACCCGTTCAATGCTGGGGAAAGGAAGGTTTTCAGAGAAGAAGAATCTGATAACATTAAGAACATCTTCGCCGCAGCAGGCGGCGGCGTGGGGCCGGGATGGGGACTGGTTCCAACTTTATGGCTTGGAATAACTGGATTTGCATTGCTTAATTAGCATAAAATCTGAATGAATGAAGCCCAACTGTTGAGTACCATAATCCTGAACTGTGAGCTGCTCTACTCCTATCAATTAGAGCTATGATCTTCGTCAAATGTGTTTTGCTTTGCTGCTTCTTGCCATGTACGTAAGTTGTTCTTCAGTAATAAAGGGCTTTTTTAAAGTTTTTATGCCATCTCTCCCAGTTTTTTTAAATTTACTTTTTTACACGGCGAGATAGAAATTTTAAGAGAGTCTATTGAGGGTTCGAAATAGAGGATTGGAAATTACTGAAGTTGAGGATGCTGAAGATGACAAACACCCTGCAAGAAACTTCAGGCGACGCTGATGATTTAAATAGGTCCCAAATCTCCAGACAAGTTAAAAGCAATCCACAAGAAGGATCTAATACTTTTCGCACCTTTCCATCCCCAGATTTTTTTTCAAATAAACACACCCGTACAAATTTGCGATTTTCTCCTTTTTTTTTTAATTTCTATTTCAGTTGCATACCACAATTGTCAAGGGCATTAAGTTTACATTTTCGTTGGTGTCACTATTGATATGTATATCTGACAACCGATACATCGGGATTTCAATTACAAAATGGCCGACTTATGTAATTGTTTCAGGTAAAAAAAAAAAGGAATTATTTGGTACTCTTCAAAAAATATGAAAAAGAATTAGCAAACGAGAAAAAAAATTGACGAAGCAACGAAAATGGCAAAAAAGGATTGGAGGGAGGGAGGGAGCGAGCGGAGGGAGCAAAACTGGTGTCTTGCGGACGGTAGGCTGCCTAGGAATACGTGACTGGAGAGAGCAAAGGGCTTTTTTACGGAAATGTTATAAACAGTAAAATAAAATATCAAAATGTTACCTGATAAAACATATTTGCTCTTTGCGTCGGATTCCCACATTTTCTCAAAATAATTCTATAAAATAATTTTATAAAATAATTTTTAAAAAAATCTGGATAATTATTCTAAAAATTATATTTAAAAATAAAAATACCAATATCGATGACGAAACTTCAATGAGAACTCAAGCCCTTTCTTCTTTGTGAATATTTTAGTTCATAAAAGAAAATAAAAGTAGTGAAAAATAATTTCAAATGTCAAAAATGTCTATTTTATTTTATTTTCTGTTTATTCTCTTTTGCGCTTCTCTCTTCCACGAACCCAAAGGCAACAGTGTTTGGAGCTGGATTTTGAATCTCAAAGCTTGATCGGGGTGCTGCACCAATTCATAGCAGAAAATAAAGAAAATACTTTTTTACGCCAGATGTCCACTATTAAACATAAAAAACCGTATTTGCTTTTTTTCTATTTTTTATTATTTCCTTTTTGTTTTTTTTGGAAAATTAGGAAGTCCTTTCTTCTTCCCTCAATGGCTTGTCCTCTGTTTGAGGACTTGAGTTCTCATCTAAGTTTCGCCCTTTGATCTTGGTATTTTTATTTTCAAATGCAATTTTTAGAATAATTATCCAGAAGTGCTTTTACGGTTTATGAAGTAAATATATGGAGGAATTTATTTCGTTTTGTGAAAAAGTACTTCTGAGAAACATTTTTTAGGGATGCCAAACACCTCCTAAGGGGGTGTTTGGATAACCTCAAACCATGGTTTGGAGAATAGCTTCTGGAAAATAGATTTTGAAGAGAATATATTTTAAAAGAATAGATTTTCTGAAAAAGTGATTCTGATAAAGTGGGAGTGTTTGGATAGTTGTTGTCAGAAGTGCTTTTTTATATGTTGAAATTACTAAAAAGGACATAGGTTTAAATGATAATTACATATAACATATATTTCATAATATATGCTTATTTGAAGTAATAAATTTGTTAATAATATATATTTTGGCAACATAATAAATAAGACATAAATAATATAAATAATAAATAATTAATGTGTATATATATAAAATAATACATATGTTTTCAGAAAAATAATTTATTTTGCCAATAAAAATATTATTATTTATTAAAGATTTTAAAATGAAATCCCATAATTTTTAGAGGAATAGGAGAAGGGGGCGATGGAATGGGAGAGAAGAAATGGGAGAAGAGACCTTCGAATAGGAAAAGAGGGACTTTTTTACTGTTGGGAGTTTTTTAACTCCTCAGAAGCGACCCGCGTGATGCTTCAGCACAACCAAGGTTTTGCAAGCTCAAAACCATAGTTTTGCTGGAAACCATGGTTTTAAAAAAAAAAAAAGGTGTTTGGCAAATATTTTCCCAAACCAAGGTTTGGAAAAAAACCCAAACACCCCCTAAATCTTGTTAACTACCCATGAGTTTAGGAAATGTTACTCTGTCCCAACTCATGCCCAGGCTTCTGTGTACTTATTGTTTTACGCGTGTTTGGGCTTTTGTGAGTTTGTACCTTAATTTTGCGGGGCTCCTTTGTCCTATTGATATCCTGATTTTGTAGAAGAGCTTTTTAACTGGGTATCCTTTTCCTATTTTTAATAAATTGATCTCATACATATATTTTTTTAAAAAAATACTATCTCTTATTCTCAAGATAAAAACTAGTTATAAGGTTAGTTTGCTATTAAATATAAGATTTTAATATATTTATCTTCCAAACTTATAACCTTTTTTTCATCAAAATTTCTTTATTAATTGTAAAAAAATTTCTAGAAACAGTAATTTTAATACATATAATTAAAGAGGATGATTTAGAAAATCAATACATATAATTATTATAAATTTTTTTTAATTTTTAAAATTATTTATCTAACTCTTATATTAAAAATAAAATTATTAATTTTTTAATATATTTTTCATGGCTACGCCAAAGTAGTAATATTTAATCGTTGGCCAAAAAAAAATAATATACAAAAATACAAAGTTATATACATCGTTGTCACGATGCATAGCTTCCGAAACTTTCCCTGTTTTTCTGTTGGCAAATTGGCATACAAATGTGACATTACATTGGTGCCCATGACAAAGTTCTCGTCAATTATGTAGGTCATTTTGCTTTCCCAATTAAATAAGGCTAACCACAATATTTTATACACACACATATATATACATATAAGGATCTTTTTTTGTTTGGACCTTCCCCTCCTCCACTAATGAAAATTACTATATAATATTTTAAATTAAAGTAAATCTTTTAATTAATTAATTTTTGTAATTTGCATATAAAATCAGATGAACTATTTTATTACACAAAAGTAGAAAAACAAAATCATTGCCTTCTTT
Organism: Neltuma alba; assembly: GCF_004799145.2. Taxonomy (NCBI): domain Eukaryota; kingdom Viridiplantae; phylum Streptophyta; class Magnoliopsida; order Fabales; family Fabaceae; genus Neltuma; species Neltuma alba. The sequence continues at coordinate 45,876 of NW_021636910.1, read as the reverse complement.
TCCACTTTACAGTGCGAGCGTAGTATTTTAAGGAATTCCGTTGACGGTAAAGCAAGTCCACCACGAAGTCACATGGAAATTATCGTTTCCCAGGTTTTTTAAAAGCCAGACTCGGATTCTCTCTGCTCCCACAGCAAGCACATCAACTTCAAAGGAGCTGAGAAAAAATGAGAGTGAGAAAAGCTTACATTGCGGTCTTGATTTTATCCCTTCTAATCGTTGATGAATCTTCCCCGTTTCTTCTCCGACCAGCTTCAGCTCATTCCTTGTTCAGTAAATCGTTGTGGCACGGAATATTCAAACCCCTCAGAACACTCAATCTTGGCAAAATTTCCAAAGCATTGGACAAATTGAGATCATTCTTGCATTCCAAGGGTGGTCGAATTGCAATAGGAGTCGTCGTGGAAGGCCTATCGATTGTTAAAGACTATTTCGGTTTGTTCGGCTTCCTGGATTCCGCTTTGAATGCAAATTCCACCGATGAATTCACCGCCGATCTCGAATCAGCGATCGAATTCTTTCAAAAGACTTTCCTCCTCAACGTCACCGGCCAGCCCGACAACTCCACCGTGTCAATGATCACGCTGCCGAGATGTGGCCTTCCTGATGTTATAAATGTCTCCTCCACCTCGCCGGCGAATCACACGACGTCGTTTGCCAAGTGGTGGTCCGAAGGGAAGAAAGAGCTTACTTACGCTTTTTCACCTCAAAACGAAACAGGGATCTTTATGAGGGATCTGTTCGCAGGCGCCTTCCGCCGGTGGTCGGAGGTGACGAGATTGAACTTCACAGAGACGACGTCGTTTAACGAATCTGATATTCAAATCACGTTCTCGTCGGTGGACGGGAATCTAGGAGTGGTAGGCGGCGCCTGGGTGGATAATACGACGAGGAACTGGGATGTCGTTTTGGACTCCGATGAGAAGTGGGTGTTTCCGAGAGAGAACATGACGGGCGACAACGAACTGGATCTGGAATCGGTGGCGATGCACCAGATCGGGCACGTGCTGGGACTGAACCACTCGGCGATGCAAGGGGCGGTCATGTACCCTTTCTTTGTGCCATCGAAGAACAACAGGAAGGTGGATTTCGCGAAAGATGATTTGGACAAGATTCGGCAACTCTACAGCACGAAATCCAAGTCCAATTCCAGTGAGAGTGAGTTAGCACCGGTGCAGTCTCCGTCGTCGGAAGACGGAGGAGTCACCGGCGTGGGGCCCAGATGGGGCCTGGTTTCAACTTTATGGCTCGGAATGATCTGGCTTTTCTGGTTCTGACTGAATGAAATCTGACCCTAGATACTTGCTGTTTTTTTTTTTTTTTTTTGGTTGACCCAGAAGATCCTAGAGACTTGAGTACCATAATTCTATGTTGCTGGACCTATCAGTATAATACACGTGTTCAAAACTGGGATCACCGTACTTGGTTCTTTTTTTTACATTTGTTTTTCTTTTTTGCTATTCTTCCTTTTTCGAGCGACAGTTATTTTTGTATTTAATTATTTATTGCTTTTTAATATTTTTCTTGGTACTTTTCCAATTTTCTGTCTTTAATAAATATAAGTGTTAGTTAATTAATTTAGATAAATTTAAAAAATTAAAATTAAATTATTTAATTTTAACAAATGTAACATAACCTGTCTAAAACAGCCTATATAACATTAAATTATACATCAGATTATAAATCAAATAACTTAGTTTGAAAAAAAGTGATTTAAATATAAAAAATTAAATGGATTAAGATCTTATACCTAATCCTTCTCTAATTCTTAATTTTAGATCTACTTTATAATATAATTTGTACTGTAAAATAGGTCTTATCTTAATAATTAGATGGAGTAATAGAATTCCGTTCCTAACTAACTTATATTTGGGGTTGTAAGATTAATATATTATGGTTTTATTTTATCTCGGGGAAAATATCAAATAGATTATGGTTATTTCTATAATTAAAGAACTGAATTAATAACAATAAAATTTACAAGAGAAATCCCCTAGGATAATTTATATAATTTGTGAGGAAGTACATGTTAGTTTTTTACTTTGAAAAATATTAATCAAAATAACTATTGCTGAGAGAAATGTTGATATTTAGTTTTAGATGAGATCACAGCTTGTTTTTTTCCCCCATTTGTTTTCTTTTTGCTTTTCTCCTTTCTTTTGCCATCTCTTTTTGCCCCTTTCTGAGTCAGCGTTAATTTTGCATTTGGTTATTTATCGATAATATTATGGTTGCTTTTTTGTACTCATATTTTTAGGATTAGAAGAGTAATATATTATGGTTTTATCTCGGAAAATATTAAATATATTATGGTTGTTTCTAATATTGAAGAACTGAATTAATAACAATACAAAATTACAAAGAGAAATCCCCTAGGATAATTTATATAATTTGTGAGGAAGTACATGTTAGTTTTTACTTTGAAAAATATTAATCAAAATAACTATTGCTGAGAGAAATGTTGATATTTAGTTTTAGATGATATCACAGCTTGTTTTTTTCCCCCATTTGTTTTCTTTTGCTTTTCTCCTTTTTTTTTGCCATCTCTTTTTGCCCCTTTCTGAGTCAGCGTTAATTTTGCATTTGGTTATTTATCGATAATATTATGGTTGCTTTTTTGTACTCATATTTTTAGGATTAGAAGAGTAATATATTATGGTTTTATCTCGGAAAAATATTAAATATATTATGGTTGTTTCTAATATTGAAGAACTGAATTAATAACAATACAAAATTACAAAGAGAAATCCCCTAGGATAATTTATATAATTTGTGAGGAAGTACATGTTAGTTTTTACTTTGAAAAGTACTAATCAAAATAACTATTGCTGAGAGAAATGTTGATATTTAGTTTTAGATGATATCACAGCTTGTTTTTTTTCCCCATTTGTTTTCTTTTTGCTTTTCTGCTTTCTTTTGCCATCTCTTTTTGCCCCTTTCTGAGTCAGCGTTAATTTTGCATTTGGTTATTTATCGATAATATTATGGTTGCTTTTTTGTATTTCTGTTACTTTCCCATTTTTTTTGTTTTTAATATAAAAATTATTTAATTAATTTGAATAAATTAGGAAGTATAAATAAATTATTTAATTTTAATAAATATGATAAGATCTCCCTAAAATAATCTATGTACCATTAAATTATATGTTAATTTATAAGTTAACTTTTTTTATACTAATTTATAAGCTAAATAACTTAGTTTGAAAAAATGATATAAAGTTGAGAGATTAAATAGATTAATATATTACATTTAAAATCAAAATCAAATCCCTAATTAACATATTTTTAGGATTAGAAGAGTAATATATTATGGTTTTATCTCGGAAAAATATTAAATATATTATGATTGTTTCTAATATTGAAGAACTGAATTAATAACAATACAAAATTACAAAGAGAAAACCCTTATGATAATTATATAATTTTTTAAAAAGTAAGTGTTAGTTTTTACTTTGAATGTTGCTTGTCTATTAATCAAAATACCAAAATATAAACTTAAAAATGCCAAATTGGCCCTCAAAATTTTGCTCCCACAATACCATAGGAATTTGGGTTTTGGGGGGAATTTAGTATTTTTTTTAATTTTTATTTTTGTTATATTTTTTTAGACAATTATAATTATTAAGATCTTTTTTAATATATATTATTTATTTTGCACTTTTCTCTCTAATTTTCCCCCTAATTTTAATTAATTTTCATGCGTAGGACTTTTTTTTTTTTTGCCAACAAGAAGTCAATATTATTAAAGACAGAAACAGAGTCAAAAACAACAAACAAAGCCTGTTTCAACGTAAAAAGCCAACCAACAAAAAACAAAACAGCTAATACAATACTAGCCAATCCCACACCTATCACTATTACACAAAAAAGAAACAAATAGTCATTGCAAGGCTTCTTCCTACCTCAGGGTCGTTCTCCAAAAGCCAAGCCAGAGAGTGTGCCAGCGAGTCTGCCCACCTTACAAAATACATCTCTTTGCCATGCTTCACAACAAATGAACTAGCGGGCTCAAAACTCCTCAACTCAACTAAGGCAGAAATAACATAACAAAAAAGAGCAATATAATAATGCCAAAGAAATAAGCAAACATCAAAACAACATAAAAGCTCGTGAGGACACTTTGTAGCTTAATATTGTAATGGCTAAATCTTGATGCTTTACGAACTAAGAAAAAAGCCAGGGGGTGGTAATCCTAAGATTTGCTCCGCAAAAGAGCCCAACCCCTTGATCACCAGAGCTGCTTTAACCATTGAAGCTTTCAAACTCTCACCTAAAGCGAGAAAAGAGAAAAATCTCTGGAAAACTACATAAACTTTCATGAGATTATATAATCATCTAGAATTAAGCCAAACAAATGTTTAGCCACAACACAATCCATCTTTTACCCCCGTTTCGGTATAAGCTCCTTAGTTATAAACTCTTACAATACTGAAACAAACATGATTAACTTCCTAGTGGCACCCATCTCTCATCATCTTTTACCTTACTACCAATTCTTTTGGTGTTCATAATCAAATTATCATTCCCATTCAAACACCAGTAGAATAATTCAGAAATAATGTCCATGGCATCCATCATTCTCAACTTGATTTCATTGATTCTAACAATATAGACAGTGTCTTTTCACAAAATCACGTTAGCCACTAAAATCTCATGCAAAATCATGTAATATAGGGATAGGCCATACCGGATCAATAAATTGAAGACCAGGTTCAACATTACCTCGCACATCCTATTTAGATTCACCTCATTCTCCGTCATATTTTAGTTCCACCAATTCTGGTATATGCAACTTGTAAGAATAGAGAGTGATGAGACTTTTAGATCATCTAATTTCCATGGCCAACGAAAAAATCATCATTGCATGATTAAGGATAAGTGCATTGGACGATCATCTTGGTTCAGATTTGCCGATTATCGAAGAAGAAGAGGATGAGGCAAATCATGAAGCTGCTTCCTCCATTAACCAAAATCGCATATCCCCTACCTCGTGCTCATAAACAACTGTTGCAAAATTCTTCCAACTTAGATCCTCTTCGCTAATTCTCAATCGCTTCTTCAGAATCATAGAACTCACCGTTATCTCTGAATTCTTTTCAGCTTTCGCAACTAATCTCAGCTTTAGGTACATACTCTCACCAACAAGCATCTCTAATGCACTCACACAGCCAAACATCCTCTCTCTCTCTCTGGTCGCCGGAGAGAGGCGTCGAAAACACCTCTCGCTTGTGGACAGAAAGAAGCTCACACAAGGAAAACTCTAGGAAAGAAAAAAACCCTCACCGAGGAGGGAGATTTTTTTCATTCGCAAGACTCACTCAACGAAAGAAGAGGAACGTAGTATAACATTTAACTATTGATAAATCTAATATTTTCAATCGTGTAAAAAAATTCCTTTCATCATAAAAACATGTACATATAATAAAATTTTTGGAAACTCTTGTTCCTTACAGTTATGTCTTATTTTCTAAATTTCAAGTAATATAATAAATGAAAAAACATATTTTCCTTAAGGCTTTAATTGGTTCAATGGAGGGGAGGGAATGGGAGGTTATTAAAGGGACGGGAGTGGAAGCAAGAAGAGGTTATGAGTGGTTGTTTGGTTTGAGGGAAAAGGAGGAGAGGGAATATTTCATGTTTGGTTTAGGAGGGAGGGAGTACTAAATACAAAAAATTTCCCTCCCCTCCCCTCTATTTTTGTGAACAAAATACAACTTCTCATCTCCTCCACTCCCCTCTGTTTAAAAACCTCCGAACCAAACAATGCGTAAATGTCTTCATTTAAATATAAGCTAAGCATGTGTTGGTTGTTGACCGAGTTATAAAGTTAACATATCATTTCGATTAATAAATTTTTAAAGTGTTATATAACCATTTTCAAATTGAAAAGTTCATTACATTAAGGTTTTTGCGGGGAAATCCACCTCCAAAGATTAAGATATTATAGAAACAGTTATGGAGTCCTAATAAAAATTCGTTTTTAAAATACTCACTTAGACGAGTTAGTAAAGAAATTTATTTTAGTTCTAAATAATGAAAATGGGCATTAAAAAAATAACTCACATTTTTTAATAAATAATTAATTTAATTAATTTTTATAATTGAATAATCTAATTTTGTATTCAAAACTGGAATATCATATAAGTATATTATGGATTATATTTATGGTCTTCAACGATGGTTGATATTTTGTCTCTTCAATGATGGTTCAATGACCGATGAATATAAAAGGGTTTGATTATATAATGTATATATTGCATGCGATTGTTAAGTGAGTTTTTTAAAATTAAAAATGTTAAATTCCATTCAAAATCAACTATATCATAAAATATATTAAATATATATTATTTTTTAAAAATACACTTAACCTATGTATGCGGATACTTTAGTGTATGTTTTTTTTGGCTAACATAAGTATTTTCTTATTAAGACAATCATATTCAAAATACTATCAAGCATTAAATATGGACACCTCTCATAATAGGGATTCAAACCTTTAGTCTATGTTATTCTTAAATCAACGTCTATGAGCTTATTTAATATGACGCCATTTTTTATATCTATCCCCAAACTGATGTAGAATGCACCAACTACAATGTGCTGGCCTATCAATTATGAGCAGTCCTAAAATCACTCACTTAATTATCAGCTGAAGAGAAGTTTGAGATCATTCACTTTCAGATGATTTTTTTTGTAATGAGTTACTAGGGGGTGTTTGGATAACCAAAAAAGTGATTTTAAAATGTATTTTTTTCCGCAAATCGAGACAAATTCCTCCACGTATTTATTTCGTATACCGTAAAATTATTTTTAAAACCAAGGTTTAACACTACAAAAAAAACAGCTGATATTTCCGACGGAATTTGCAACGGAAACCAATTCCGTTGCTAATTTATGATGGAAAATCCGTCCCTAATTTTTTTGACAGATTAGTGACAGGATTTTTTTGTCACTAATTTTAGCGACAGAATTTCTGTCTGTCGCTAAATTCTATCGCTAATCCGTCAGAAAATCTGTCAGTAAATATTTAGTGACGGAATTAGAGATGGAATTTTTTTCGTTAGAAATTTCCGTCGCTAATTCAGTCACTAAATTGTTTGTCACAAAAGTTTTTGTCACTAATTTCGTCACTAATTCTATTCCTTCACAATTCCGTTGCTAATCCATCACTAATTTTAAATTTTGTTATTTTAAATTATAATCTTACAAAAATTATATAATAACAATTAAGAATATAATGATTTAAAAATATTTTTAATTATAAGATAAATTGATATACTTGTGGAGTTGGTGTTAATGAAGATATCGTCATTATTCATGTCATCATTATGTATATACTGAAAATAGAAAGACAATTTATTAGAAAACTTGTTTATATTTTATTAAAATAAATTCCTCTTGATTATTAATAATAACTAAAAAAATATAATAAGAATATTAATAACTTTCTTATACGTACAAACTGATATAAGAAAGAAATAATTTTATCATATGTAAAATATATTGAAATATATAATATATGATAGAAATTCAAAACCAAAAATGAATTTATATGAATGCAAATTAATATTGAAATGAATTTTGAATTTTAATTATTAAACAATAAAATTTAATCATGATATAATTAATACCCATGATATAGATTGATTTTGGTCTTCAATACAAAAACATATGGTATATACAAAGAATTTTAAGAAAATAAATTACATAGGATATATATATAAGTAGGAGAATATTGTTTATCATAATCTATTCAAATCATTTAATTTTTTATATAGAATAATTTAATAGATTTTATTATAGTAGTTATTTTTTGAATAACAAGATTTTTTGACTAATTGTAAATGATTTTCTTGAAATATATAAAACACATATAGATAAGATAATATAATGCAATATAATACATATATCATTACATTGTATATCTCATCAATGTTAATTAAAAAATAAATTTAAAAAATATTTATAAAAAATTTATTTATGATTTAAAATTCAAAATTAGTGTCCTTAGAAATTAAAATTATATTAAAAATATTTTAAAAAAATAAAAAACTATAAAACAAATATTTAAAAATTATTTTTTCATTAAAATAGTTATGATTAAATTATCATATAGTATATTTTTAGTTTTTAATAATATATATGTATATATAATTGTTTGTGTAAAATAATTTATATATATAATTTTACATAATAAGTCAACAGGTTTATTGCAACTCAACTGGTAAAGCCACACGCGCACATAGAGAAGGTCTTGGGTTCGAGCCATAGAGAAGTCACTTTGAGAAGGGAATTATGTGGTGGCGACACGTGACAGGCAAATGTGACATGTGATTTGGTAGCAGAGACGAGGTGGTAGCACACGTGGCAGGTAGAGGCGAGGTGGCAGCGACACATGGAGGTGGTCCCCAGTGATGACGTGACAATTGGTAGAGGTGCACATGGCATTTTATTTTATTTTTTTAAGAAATTGGGTTAGTAACGGATTAGCGACGGAAATTTTTGTCAAGAATTAGTGACGGATTAGTGATGGAAAATTTCTGTTGGTAATTAGCGACGGAATTTTTCGGCACTAATCTGTCTCTAATCAATTAGCGACAAAGGAATTAGCGATGGAACAAATTCTGTCACTAAATGAAAAATTTCATTGCTAAATTTTGTCGCTAAAAGTATTTTTTTTGTAGTGTGATAGATAGCCTTCTCTTTATACATTTTTTTAACCCTTTTGTATTTTAAAAAGGAAACTCTTAAGATTTTTACCACATGACTTGACTGGGCAAGCTCACTCGTATTTTTATAAGACAAAATGATATTAAGAAAATAAGAGTTTACATGGTGAAATAGGCTAAAATGCAAATGGAGTTCCTCGAGTTAAGGGGAAAAAAACTAATGAAACAACTTGACCGATGTATGAGGAAAATTATGAAACAACTATAGAATTTCTTCTCGGTTATGGTGGATAACTGAATGCGATCAGTAGTGTTGGACATTGGGTTTAAGTCCATACTTGATGGGCTGGACTACTTGATCCAAGAGAGGAGAATCTTAGAGTGTTGGACATTGGGCCTGAGTCCGTCTTTAATAGGCTAGACTACTTGACTGCAGAGAGGAAAATCTCTAATAAAAAAAATCATAAATCAGAAGCAATAAATGGTTGATTAGGAAATATTCAATCAAGCATTATGGACTTGATTGATTGAAGGGAAATCAATCAAACATTAGTTGTCGATTGTAGAATTAAAATAGGGTTAAGGTTCTTAATTGCCCCGGAAGTTTTTCCTGACGAGCACTCAGCACCCGGAAGTTTTTGTTTGTTCTTAAATATCCCGAAAGTAATTTATCGTAGCAATTATGCCCCGAGTTAACGTTCAGGCAAACGGACGTCTGTAAATGACACGGTGTCCAGAAGATGGACGACACGTTGGTGAATGAGATGGTGACGTGGCACTGTTGTGTCGACAAAATAAAAGTTGATGCCGAAGGTCAATGTTGTCATCGAATGTCGCTTTTGTCGTCGACATTGAGAGCTAGGGCAAAGCAAAGCGAGGTGGGGCGTATGTGAAGTCTGAGAAGAGAACAGAGAGCAGAGAAGACCAAAGATCAGTTCTCGAATATGTATTCAAGAAGATCAGTTCTCAAATACGTATTCGAGAAGACCATTTCTCTAATATATATTCAAGAATATAGTTGAAAATAAGCTTTGAGTTAGAATGGTGTTACCAAAGGATGCGTGTGATGTGCGACAGTAAAAGACAGAAAGGATACGTGGGATGTGTGACAGTAGAAGACACAAAGCTATTTATATTGATTAATATTGATTAGTTGATAAGGGTATTTATCAATTAACAAATCGATAAATGAGGACTTGAATTGTTTCTTTTATTTATCGAAGTCCTTATCGATAAATACCATTTATCGATAACCTTATCGGACAAAAGTTTATGAAATTGGCTTAATTATATCGAGTAGCTTATCGATAATTTCATTTATCAAAGAGCTTATCGATAAATGACCACCATTTATCAACTTTGCTACATCAGTGTTATTTGGCTCTCCAACATTTACAGAACATACATCCAAAAAAACAATAGACTGGTACAGCTAGAACCAAAAGAGAACAAGGCCAAGTACAAATACATCTTCCTAAATCCTAAGAAGTGCCATCTAAATACGCCAAATACACTAAACAGTGCTATCTAAATCCCCTAAATAGCAGACTGGTACAAATAATATAGCTATTCCCTTCCTCTCCTTGCATCGAACTTCCTTCGACTAGAAGAGGCAATTACTATGTGGTCCCTGTGAGCTAGGAGTTGTGAGGTGGTTGAGGCTGGTTGTCTTGACCACATTAGTCCTGGAGGAGTGAATGGTAGGTTAGAAGGAGTGGAAGTAATTGCTCCATCACCTCGATACTGGATTCTACGGGAGCCACTACCATTGGAATCAGACATGCTCCGAGAGATCCTTATTGAGAGCTCATTTGGGATGGGAAACCTTGTTTCTATGTCTGCATGGTGCTCCATGTATTCTTCTCCCTCATCAAGGACAACTTGTGAATTCAAGCCACGCTGCATAATGACATTAACAATATAGTTAGATTCTGAAAACATGGAATGAAAAAGGATTATGAAAACAGATTAAACGATCACATACATTGTAGACAGTTCGTCCAGTTTCCTCATCAATCTGGACTCCCATTCCACTATCAACATGGCTCTTGTAGAAAGCCCTTCCAGCACGTGGTCTTCTGTTCGTATCAGACTGTTGAGTGCTGGTTTGTGACTATTCGTATCTTCGCTACCCCCTGGTAGTGAACTACTGGGACCACCACCGGGACCACTACCACCCCTCCTTGTCATCTCACCTCAACCCTAAACTAATTTAAAAAAAGAAAATTACTTCGCCACACTGGATTTGAAAATAAGAACCTAATGACGAGAATCTAATATTCCATACCTTTTCAATCCGGTCGAATCTCTACTCTGTCCTCTTCTCAGACTTCACATGCGCCCCACCTTACTTTGCTTTACCCTAGCTCTCAGTGTTGACGACAAGAGCGACCTTCGATGACAACATTGACCTTCGACATCAACTTTTATTTTGTCGACACAACAGTGCCACGTCACCATCTCATTCACCAACGTGTCGTCCATCTTCTGGACACCGTGTCATTTACAGACGTCCGTTTACTTGAACGTTAACTCGGGGCATAATTGCTACGATAAATTACTTCCGGGATATTTAAGAACAAACAAAAACTTTTGGGTGCTGAGTGCTCCTCGGGGAAAACTTCTGGGGCAATTAAGAACCTTAACCCATTAAAATATTATCTCATAATAAATGAGGAATATTGCACCTTCCTGAAATAAAGGTCATCCTATCCTTATAAATAGAAGGTGCCTCCATCCATTTCTCTTCACTCCAACCATTGAGTTTTTCAGTGTTCTTTTCTTCTCTCTTTGATACATCTACTATGCCATTCTAATCAAGACTCTAGTAGTCAAAATACTACATGAACTATCAACTTCAAGACCCGGAACCGACCAGCACGCTTTTCTCACCTCTCTCTCTACTTATTTCTCTCATTTCCTACAATTAGGAACAAGGACAAAGGACTTTTGGACATATTTAACAGTTAGTAATGACTTGGATCCACGAGAGTGAGGCTTGCAAACATGATGAGGAACCATAGTTCTGATATGCAGAATCATTTAAAAAAAAAAAAATAGCAACAAAATTTGATAACGGAATCTGCAAACTCCGTCGCAAAAAAAAACCATCATTGATTGATTAGCAATAGCAGTGAAATTCTGTCACTAAACTAATTAGTGACAAAAATTTCATCATTTATCTGCTATTTATTTGTAATATAAATTGATTCTTTTCATAATAATTTCTTTATGAAAGTACCATGATAAAGTAGATAATTCCTTGGTAATACTGAAAACTCAACCTTTTGTATTTTTACCCTCAATATTAAGGGAAATTGAGCAATCAGAACAAGAATTTATAAAACAATACCCACTGTAAAGATGTGACGTGTCTTTCAAAGCCAATGCTGAGGTGGACTAGATAAGCTCGCAAATACCATCGTTAACAATAAAATTAAAATCCATACGCTCGTACATAGTATCTTATGTTTATATTAAATGCTACCTCACGTCGCTTCACTAATTTGAGTAAACTAAAAAAATTTATTAAATTAATTATCTGTAATATATATATTTTTAAAAATAATTATGTATGTTAGTTAGAACTATCACTAATATGTGTAATTATTGTAAAAATTATTTTAAAAAAATGAGAAACAAAATGAATTGAGGTCTTATATTTAAAATCAAATTATATGTCAAATTAGTTCTTATATTAAAAATATTAATTATAAATAAATGTAAAAATATTTACACATGGCCTATGATATTGAAACATTGAAACTGGCTTCTGTCTTTCCTGTTGGCTTCCATGTCAATGCAACCCTGATCCCCATTGTCCATCCGCTTCCTGTTTCCTTCGTACCCACAAGTTTGGTCAACGCACTCTCCAAGTGGGGCTTTTTTTGACATCTTCGCCGTTTACTATCCCTATCATTAGATGGTTTATCCAATGATTAAGATTTAATATATTATAATAATATTATTATAATATCAAATAATAAAAATATATATAAATAAATTTAATCTACACAATTTAAAAGTGCAGACTGAAAAGGACAAAGTAATAAAACAGTCATAAAATATTTTAATAAAAATTTACAAGGGTGATGTATGTAGATTAATTTCTAACATCTTAAATATATGTGTGTTATTAAATTAATAATATAATAATATTGCTATAAGATATTAAATATCCGCTAGTAGATGTTGATCTAATAATAGAAACAGTAAATGGAAAAAAAACTTAGGTGGAAACATTTTTCTCTGTTTTTTTTGTTGTTGCTGGTGTCAATCAATTTTGACCTTGATTTCTCTAATAAGTATATCTTCTTCCGATTTTTATTTGTTTCTATTTTTCTCTATGTAAATGGGAGAAAAAGAATGATATCTTTATTTTAAATTTGAATCTAATTATGAGGCTCATAGCCATGGATAGGGATTAATCTGCAGAGAATTCATATGTCCAAATTTAAAAATAAAAATGTAGTTTTAATCCTTCAACTTCACACAACATTTTATTTTGATATCTTATAATTCGATCCTTTTTTCTATTTTTAACTCTTAATGCCATTAACCAACAAAAACTACTTGTATTAAAATTGTAGATGTTGACAATATTATATATCAGATGCTGATTATGACGTTTAATTGTTAAAATTACAGTGACTATTTCGAGAAAATCAATATCTAAGACTAATGATGTTAAGATTGTATGGCTGAAAAAGATACTTTTTAAAATTAAAAAACCAAACAGAAATATTATTGTACTACCCCTAGTCCTAAATATAAAAATTAATTGGGATTTCTAAAAATAATATATTAATCCACTTTGTCTCCTAAATTTATAATATGCTTTTAAAAATATCCCTATTGATTGTAAGATATTTTCACCTAGATATAATTCCAACGGACATGATTGAATAAGGTTAATTTAGAGAAATCAACACGTATTTGTTACAGATAACTAAGTTAACTAATTTTCTAATTTCTAAAATTAATTATCTAGTTTTTATATTAAAAACGGGAGGCAGTATAAAGTTAGAGTATCAAATGCTAAATTTTGCCACCAAAATTTTACATCATACACAAACACACATGTATAAAAACATTTTCCACCATCATGCATATCGCTGCCCATGGAATGTAATGTGTCAAGGAGCCACTAGATCAGACTTTCAATTCATTGTCATTATAAATTATTGGCCATTTCGTTTTCCTAATTAAGTTTAGTTGGCTGAATAACAATATTAACTATAGATGAGGTAATAATAATAATAACAATAACAATAATAATGCTATTGTTATAAATAAGTGGGAAAAGAAAAGGGATTACCTTCCCTTTCACCATGCAAGCAAATTGCAGTAGAGTATTTCTAAGCAATTCAGTTGATGGTATCATAGGCTTAAGAGTCAACTGTTAAGAGTGCTAATCCAGCACGAAACGCGAAAATATATCACAGAAATTAAACTAGTATAATTTTCTGGGGCTATTTAAGAGCTAGCCACTCAAATTTTCTCTCCTACCAAACAGTAACCACAAAATTAAACTGCTTTATGCTTAGGAGGAAAAATGAGAGTGAAAAAAGCTTACGCTGTCGTCTTGATTTTATCCCTTCTCATTGTGGATGAATCATCCCCCTTTCTTCTCCGACCAGCTTCAGCTAATCTATTGTCCATTATTCCGTGGGGGTTAAGAATTTTGAGAGCCCTCAGAACACTAAATTTTAGCAAAATTTCCAGAGTATTGGATAAACTGAGATCGTTCTTGAGTTCCAATGGAGGTCGTATTCGAATAGGAAGATTCGTTGCCGGCATATCCAAGATTAAGAACTATTTTAGTTTCTTCGGTTACCTTAATTCCACTTTGGATTCAGACTTCACCGATGAATTCTCCGCCGAGCTCGAATCAACAATCGAACTCTTTCAGAATACTTTCCACCTCAACGTCACCGGCCAACCCGACGACGCCACCGTTTCATTGATCACGCTGCCGCGATGCGCCCTTCCTGATGTTAACATCAATGGCCCCTCCGCTGTGACGGCGGGTCGCACGACGTCGTTTACCAAGTGGTGGCCCGAGGGGAAGAACGAGCTTACTTACGCTTTTTCCCCAGAAAATGAAACGTCGACGTCGGTAAAGGACGTCTTTGCGGATGCCTTCCGCCGGTGGTCCGAGGTGACGAAGTTGAACTTTTCGGAGACGACGTCGTTTAATGAAGCCTCCATTCAAATCATGTTCTCGTCGTTGGACGGGAATCTAGGAGTGGTAGGCGGCGCATGGCCGGATAATACGACGACGAGTTGGGATGTCGTTTTGGATTCCGATGAGAAGTGGGCGTTGCCGAGCGAAGACATGACGGAGAGCGACGAACTCGACCTTGAGTCAGCGGTGATGCACCAGATGGGTCATGTGTTGGGGCTGAGCCACTCGGCGATAGAAGAGGCAATTATGTACCCCTTCATCGTGCCATCGAAGAAAAGGAAGGTGGATTTCGCGAAAGACGACTTGGAGAAGATTCAGCAACTCTACAGTGCGAAATCCAATTCCACTGAGTTATTACAGGGGGAGTCTCCTTCGTCGGACGGTGCAGGATCCGGCAGCGGCATAGGGCCGAGAACGGACGTGGTTTCAGCTACGTGGCTCGGAATTGCATTGCTCTTCCTGTTCTGATGAATGCCAGGGTTCTGAGTTGCTGGTCCAATCAATAAAGTACACGTGTATATAACACTCACGTATATGTTTTTGTGTGTGTTTCCCTAAAATAAAAGGCTACTAGAAAATGGGACTAGCCAGCAAAAGAAAGTCTGTAACTTAATCTTGTGACTAAAATATATAGTTGGTTTTTTAACTTTGTATAAATTTTTAATTTCATCTCTTAACTTTAAAAAGTATACTTTTAGTCTTTTAATTCTAAAATTGTTTTAAAAAATGATAATATTAAAATCTTAAATGTTAATAAAATATTCTCAAATACTAACATATTAAGTTTAAATTTTAAAACATCTACAATTGTTAAAAAAATTAAATTATCATTGAAGCCTAATGATTTTTGAGTTAAATAACTAAATGTATACTTTTTAAAGTTAAGAGACCAAATTAAAATTTTGTACAAAATTAAAAGACCAAATATATTTTTTCTTTTAATTTCCTTTTTCCACTTTCAACAAGTATTATAGTTGCTCTTTTTTATTATATTGCCATAGTAGGAAGGGATAATTAATCTGCAAGTCCTTATAGTTTCAACCAATTTTGAATCAGGTCCCTATAATTTTTTTTCTTTTTATCAAATCCTTATACTTTCACCTGTTTTTAATTAGGTCCTTACATTTATTTTTCTTTTTATCAAGTCCTTATAAGATCACTTTATTTTTAAGTAAGTCCCTGAATTTTTTATTCTTTATTTTATAAATTCTAATAGTACTATTTTATAAACATAAAATAGTATATATTATGTAATATTAGTTTATAAACAATAATATTCTAAAAATAATGAATTATTATAATAATTTTATTTTTTTAGCAAAAAAAAATTAATTGTTTTAAAAAAATTTCCTTAATTAATTAATTATATTACTTATCTTTTATTATATAATTATTAATATTTTATATTTCAGTACTAATTTATTTAATTAAGTTCATATTTAATTAATAAATAAAAATTAAAACTAGATGGACCTAATTAAAATTTTAGTGAAATTATAAGGATTTAATAAAAAGAAAAATAAATGTGAGGACCTAATTAAAAATAGATGAAAGTATAAGGACCTGATAAAAAGAAAAAAAACTATAAGGACCTAATTCAAAATTGGTTAAAACTATAAGGACTTCCAGATTAATTAACCCTAGTAGGAAAATATGGATGCAAGGATTCAAGGCTGTGATTGTCAACACCCAATTTTATCTGGATCTATAAAAATTAATAAAAACAAAAATAAAAAATCCTATTTGATTCTTATAATTTTTATTTGGAAAAATTTTGTTTACAATTAATAATAAAAATAAAATTCATTCAAAATTTAAAAAATCGTTGATGGTGATTTGTTACACATTAGGCAAAGTTGCTTGAGTCCTTAAGGACAGAATTAAATAATAAAAATCCCTAATTGATGGTGATTTGTGTTTGATCAAGAAACAATACTTTGCGTCATTATTATGAAAAAAATAAAAAACTCAAATTAAAGTAAAAACTCAAATTGATGATGATTTGGTGTTAGAAGAGAAAATGTCATCATATATGTCATTATTACGAGAAATCAAAAATGAAAAGTTAAAGAAAGATGCATTAATGAGGTGACCTCTAGATGACACTTGTTTAGAGAAGAGGAAGCTGAGATTTTTGAGAGAAAAGAGGTGAGGTAGAAAATTTTTCTTCTATCATCTTTGTTTCATTTCAACAATGATTTGGGAAAGGGTAGGGTTGTCCTAAACAGAGAAAAATTTACTGTCTGGTCTTTTTTATCTTTAATTCTGTGACCCATTCATATTCAATAAGTGCCTAGGTTCTCAGGATTGTGTCCACATACCTGAGCCTCAACACCAATGGTCAGATAGTGTAATTCGATATGAGTTTGGTTACTTGATTTTTTTTTTTTAATTTCCTTTCTTTATTTTTACTTTTCATTCTTTCCTTTGTATTTTTGCCTAATCGTTACACTTTTTGTGCCGGTTGAAATTTACCCCACAGGGAATTTTGTTGCCATGAGACTGTTATAGTTACAGCTACCGTTCACCGGGGCTTCCTATCACCAGGTTTTCATCCCTTTGGGATGATGATGATATGCCCAATGGAATTTGTGTCTTGCATAGACTATAAGATCAAGGGGTGTGCCTCCTTTATTTCTTGGCTTGATATGTGATGTTCAATGTAATCATGGTTTAATTTGCCTTACCTACGTGTCATTTTCATCTCTCTCTCTCTCTCTCATGTCATTTTCATCTCTTTCTCCTTTTCATCCAATGTGTGCCATGTGAGTTTTTAAAACCTCCACACATATTTAGATTTATTGGTAGTTATGTGAGATTTTGGAAGTCTGTGCAGGTATAACAATAGGGTTGCTCAAGATTCCTTTTTAAAATATATATATATATATAAATTAATAATCCTGACCCAATATTTATAAATGAAAATAAAATAAAAAAGTCTTTTTATTGGGAAAAAAAAAGTCCTGAGACCTTTTCATGTGATGAATGATGTCTTGCTAGCAAAAAAATCTTCGGCGACTAATAGATTTAGCGCCAAAGATTTTATCTATGGGTACAGAGGAATCGTTTAAGAAGCCAACCGGTCACTCTTGGATATGGCAGGGAATACTCAAATCATACTTGACTGATTCATTCCTTCATTGGAAGGTGGGCTCTGGTCATTCTATTCCAATCAACCACACGGTGTGGTGGCCCATGCTGCCTTCTCCACTGCAACACGTTCGTGTGGTGTCTGATTTGATCAAGCATTATAGATTAGGGTGGAATGTGGTATTGATCCATCAATTGTATTCTCCTTCTGGCTCAAGAGAATTTTTTTTTTTAACTGAATATCATTACTAGCAACAAATAGCATACAAAAGTTACTCCTCTTGATCAAGATCCATCCCATGAAACATAGGTGAAGATTGATCAAAGATACAAAAATCCACATCCCCATCATTAAATTGGAGGCTTTTGCTAAGTGATCCATTAAAATAAGATTCTCCCTATAACTACGCCTGACTAGAGCCTACCAATCCGTATTAAGAATGAATCTAGTATCCTACACAACATCCCCATAAGGGTGGTCAGCATCACAACCCGGCCTTAAGATATAGAGTAGTTGCCTCGAGACAATCAAAATGCACTTCAATAGTCCTAAACCTCTATTCCAACATAATTGCAAACCACTAATAATCCCAATGAGTTCTGCAATTGCTGAGGGGAACAGAGGTTAATTTACAGCTGAAACCAAAAATCCATCTTCCTTCCTCATCTTTTAGCACTCCACCATAGCCGCTCGTGCCATCTTTAAGCACTAAACCGTTCATGGAATATGGTCTGTAGCATTTTCTTGCATAGTATGGTCAGAATAAAATTTACAATGTTCAATGAGGTCTTCATCCCAACAAGTCCTGTAAAGAGAATCAACAGCATTTGTTGGAACATTTGTTACACTTGTATCGAAGACTTTATTGCATCTTGAAACCCAGCTATCCTAGCAAACATAACCAAAGCAAGCTGCCTATTGAACTTTCTTAGTGCTTTAGGCTCCTGCTTCATTTTTAAGATTCTAATGAATCTAATCAATGCCCTATAAAGAAAAGAAAGATTACCACAAATTTGGAGAAACCACCGATTTCCATCTGCAGACAATATTTGTGTAGTCTCTAATTTTGTGCATCTCTCTTTCTTTATTTTCACAACCAAAAGCACAAGCTACAGAATCTCAAAGACCCCTTCGCTTCGTAAGTTCCACCATGTGGATTCGCTCATGTGCAAAGAGCCACATGAAAGATTTGATCTTTTCAGGGACTCTCCACCTCCAAAGGTTCTTCCAAAAGCTGTCTACCTCCATTCGGATGCCTGCAAAAAGAAAATGGTATGCTGATTTGACAAAAAAGGAACCATTATTAGTGGATGGATCCCATGTATATTTATCCTCTCCTCTCTTCTCATAGGATGAATGTGCACACATGATTCGCTCAATAGTTATATGATGAGGTAACCAGGCATGCAGCTTTTTATAGCTCCAGTTGCCGTAACGATCAACATAGTCAATAACTTTCTCATTGCAATCAATCAAACCTTCTCTTCTGGGGATAAGATCAATAAAAGGCACACTAATCTCTGACCATTTCTCAAACCAGAAAGTAGTATTGCAACCATTCCCCATCTTCTTGCCTACACCTTCTCTTCCCGAGATAAGATCAATAAGAGGCACATTAATTTTAGCTACTACTTCTTCGTGTCTGGATTTGGCTAACAAGATTGAGTGGTAGCCAGATTCGAACGGTAACTAGTCAATGAATGCTACGTATAGAATTGCTTCAAATAACTTTGTTTAGGAAGATCAACCACGGGTGTGGGATGTTTTACGGAAACTAAAGTTTACCCCAAGGTAATTTTAAGAGTGTGGAAGGTACTACCTCTAGTCTTAATTATAATACTTCATTTATAGTTTACAAACGAGATCTTATAATTAGGACCGAAGGTAGTATTATAAGGCCACTCCTACAGGGAAACTGTTGCGAAGCCATCACATAATACAAGGTGCCTTTCTGTGCTGTATATGCGTGGAACATGTGGAAACCTTAGATCATTTGTTTTTAACGTGTCAGTGGGCGAAGCGCTGTGCAAACAAGGTATCAAAATACCACTTATTTTATGTAGAATAATAAAAAGAAGCAAAAAAAAAAATATTTGGAAAGAGCTCCAAAATTAAGGGGCAGTTGGGTAAGCAACTGATAAGGGCCAGCTGACACCCCAGCCCATTTTTTCAATGAGGAACCTCCAGCATGCTAATCTTGGTCAAAACTGAATCACAGGGAAATTTTTTTCAACGTAAACCTTCTTATGTTACAAGCTTAGCTTATGATGTTGTAATCTAGTTGTTAGTCGTATGATGGTTGCTGTACTAACTTCGTGTACAATTACTTGTATCATGGCCTAGTTTCTACTGAATTGATCTTTTCATTAAAAAAAAAATGGTGTTTTTTTTTTGGGCCGTGAGAGATTTTTAAAATTTTAGGAGGCACAAATGATTAACTTGCATGCAAAATTTTGGGAATCTCCGTAAGACGGTTAATCCAAAACCTTTGAAATTTTTCTAAATAAAAACAAAGAGATATTTTTGTAAATTTTTAAAAACGAACCAATAAAGAAACAATTTTCTTAAATAAAGTGACCCCCGCAAGTTTGGTCAACGGAGGCTCCAAATGTGGGCGTTGTTTGGTTGCCGTCAATTAAATTTTGACTTTGATTTCTCTAATAAGTATGGTATCTTAATTTTAAATATGAATACAAATACGAGGCTTAGAGTTTATCTACAAATGATTTGTAGGGATTGATCGATCTACAAAGAGGTCATGTCCATATTTTAAAAAAAAAGTATACTTATAATTTTATAAAATATTTTTTCAGTCCTTTATTTCTAGCACTGTTAACAAAAAATTCTAATATTGCAATTTTACATGTAGACAAATATTATACACCAAATATTGATATATTAACCTTAATTTTCAAAATAAAAATGACTATTTCAAATTAAAAATCAACATTTAAGACTAATGGTATTAAGGTTAAACGATTGAAAAGATACTTTTTCAAATTAAAGAACTAAACTAAAATCTTATATAAAGTTATAGTACCATATGTATAATTTGCCATCAAAACTTAGGTATGCATACACATATATAGACACTCATGCATATATCAAATCACAGCCCATGGAATGGTACTGCGTGTCCAGGAACTGCTAAAACTAAGACTTTCAATTTATTGTCATTATAAAAAATTGATCATTTCGTTTTCCTAATTACGTTGATTTAGTTGAATAACAACATGATAGATATGGTTAGAACAACAATACTTTTATTATATATAAAAATGGATAAAGTAAAAGATTACCTTCCCTTTCACCATGCAAACATATATCAGTAGAGCATTTCCAAGAAGTTCAGTTGATAATATTATATAGGCTTATTAGCTTACAAGTCAAGAGGGCCATTCCTGCACGAAACGCGTAACTAAATGTCGCGGAAATTAAACTAATCATTTTCCAGGGCTATTTAAGAGCTAACCACTCAAAATCTTCTCCACAGAATTAAACTGTTTAATTCTATACTTAGGAAGAAAAATGAGAGTGAAAAGAGCTTACGTTGTGGTCTTGATTTTATCCCTTCTAATTGTGGATGAATCTTACCCTTTTCTTCTTCCACCAGCTTCAGCTAATGTACTGGCCATTTTACCGTGGGGGTTAAAAATATTATCCAGAACCCTAAATTTTAGAACTATTTCCAGAGCATTAGATAAACTGAGATCATTCTTGCGTTCCAATGGTGGTCGTCGTCTTCGAATAGGAGACTTCGTCGACGGCATATCAAAGATTAAAGACTATTTTGACCTGTTCGGTTACCTGAATTCCGCTTTGAATTCAAACTCCACCGATGAATTCACCGCCGATCTCGAATCGGCAATCAAATACTTCCAGAAGACGTTCCACCTCAACGTCACCGGCCAACCCGACGACGCCACGGTTTCATTGATCAAGCTGCCGCGATGCGCCCTTCCTGATGTTAACATCAATGGCTCCTCCGCTGTGCTGAAGAAAGAGCTTACTTATGCTTTTTCGCCTGAAAATGAAACGGCGGCGTCGTTTAAGGACGTCTTTGCGGATGCCTTTCGCCGGTGGTCAAGCGTGACGCGGTTGAACTTTTCAGAGACTACGTCGTTTAACGAAGCTGACATTCAAATCATGTTCTCAACGTTGGACGATGAGCTGGGAGTCGTCGGCGGCGTCTGGTTGGATAATAAGACGGAGAGGCGGAAGGTCGTTTTGGACTCCGATGAGGAGTGGGTGTTGCCGAGCGAAGACCTGACGGAGGACGACGAACTGGACCTCGAGTCAACGGTGATGCACCAGATCGGTCATGTGTTGGGGCTGAACCATTCGGCGATAGAGGAGGCGATTATGTACCCTTACATCGTGCCATCGCGGAAAAGGAAGGTGGATTTTGCTAAAGATGATTTGGAGAAGATTCAGCAACTCTACAGTTCGAAATAGTTGTTACAGGCGGAGTCTCCGTCGTCGGACGGTGGAGGAGCCGCCAGCGGCATAGGGCCGAGATGGAACCTGGGCTCAGCTTTATGGCTTAGTATGTGATAGGCTCTAATAAATAACTATTGTTGAAGTATACCCGGTCTGCCCTTCAATCTTTAATAAATAAGCTAGTTAATTAATTCATAAAAATTAAATAAGTTAGTTATTTATTAAAAATGAGTATCAATTTGCCTAAAATATACTTTCTAATTATTTGTGTTGGAATTATCCTTGATAAAAAAACCTATTAACATATACAATAAAAAATGGATAGTTTTAAAAAATTATATGAGAAAAAATGAATTAAGATATTATATTGGTAAAAAGACAAAGAGGCACAGTAATTATTTTTAAGTTTGTTATATGTTTATTGTCATTAATTATAAATATATCCTTTATTACTTGAATAGCAAAAAACGATCCATTGTTATTTGCTTTTATGTTGCAGAAGGAATAGGTAATTGTCTACAGCTCTTGGGCAACACTAATGATTAAACTTAAATAACACCTACCTTCCTTGTTTGGATTTTCTTCGGTAGTGTCATTTAATTTTTTGTTTGTTTTATCTGAGGTGTGAACTTCGAAGGCAAGTGGGTTCATAATTCTCAACTCCTTTTAAAAACTATGCGCAACATTTTGTTGACCAAATAAATATGTAACATTTTAGCTGGAGGAAAAAATTGGGCCATGGTGCACACTGCACAGCATTTTGTTGACCAATCAATAAAGGACACGAGTACAACACTTAGCGCGGCGCAGGAGTTGTTCACGTGTTAGATTATAATGGCATATACGGTGTCTACTATTATCAATTTAATATGTGATATGGGCTCTAATAAATAATTATTGTTAAGGTATATCCAGTCATCCCTTCAGTGCTTAATAAATAAGCTACTTAATTAATTCATAAAAATGGGAAAAAATTATAGAAGTCAGTTACTTGTTAAAAATGAGATTAGTTTGCCTACAATATACTCTTTAATTATTTGTGTTGGAATTATTCTTGATGAAAAACCCATTAAGTCATTAACACATATAATCGATATGGATAGTTTAAAAAAAATTATATATTTAGGAGATATGATGATTAAAATCTTGTATTTAGAATTAAATTAAATCTAGCTTCCATATTTTGCGGGGAAAAAATTCATGCAAGGGATATACTGTACAATATTGGTATGAAGATAAAGAGGTATTGTAATTATTTTTAATTTTGTTATATGTTTATTACCATTAACATATCCTTTATTATTTACATAGCAAAAAATGATCCATTATTATTTTCTTTGTTGCTGCAGAAGGAATGGATACTTTTTCTATAACAGTTGGGCGACATTAAACGTAAATAACACTTACATTCCATGTTTGGATTTTGTTCGGTTGCGTCATTTATTTATTATTATTATTTTTTGGGCTTCATCTTAAGCGTGAACTTTCGTAGGCAAGTGGGTTCATATTTCTTGCTCCTATGTCATAATAGAAATAGAAATAATATGCATTATGGCGTCAATTCTTCGTCGAACAGATGAAAAAATTTCTATTGTTTGCATTATTTGTAATTATAATATTGCTATTACATTTTTTTAAATAAAAAGACCAATTATAAATTATAAAAGAAACAAGTAAAATAAAAAATATAACGCGGAAAAGTTATTGGGCTCATTACAAGTAAAAAGCAATACAAATCCATGTAAGCCCAATAATGAAAACAAAGAGTGGATTGTGGAAGCATGACAAAATCTTCTACACCACCAATAGAGTTGGGTCCAGTAGAATGTGTTAATCTCTCACAACTTAATAAATAAAGGTTCAAATTCTTGTTAGGAGAGATATTTAGTATCCGGAAGTGTCTCAAATAAAATTGTCTCAAAATGATACTTATGCATAGCCAAAAAAAAAAAATTATATACTTGAGTTTGGTGTAGTAGAGTAAGAATTAAACAAGGAGCCTCAAAGGCAATCCATCAAGCACAACACTGCCCAGTTTGTGCATATGGGATTGAGCCTTGTTAAATTAGCCGAACCGAGTAGCCTAAGGTCATTAAGAGCAGTCATGGCACTACCCATTCTCTAGTTTTTTTTTTTTGGTTGCCCACCTAATTTACCGGAGCTTTGCTCCGACTACATCTGAATTCGATCCACGTCGCATACCTGGCTGTAGTGGATAAGTCTCCCAACCCATTCTCTAGTTGTCACTGTTTCGCTGTGTCATATCCAAAAGATACGAGCCCTTTTTAGCGAAAGCTCGTTGAGGCCCAGCGAAGTAAAGCGAACCTCTTTCTTGGACTTCTATCACCATGAGTCTCATTAAGACAGTTTGGTATAAGGGAAATAGATGAGAAGAGAAAAGGAAAAAAATTTTAATGAGCTCTATTTAAAAATCAAAGAAATGAAACTTTGAAATTTTAATAAAAAGAAGAAGTAATATAAAAGAGTAATAAAAATTAATCAAAAGTTTTTAACCCCACTTTTTAATTTTTTAAATCAAACTTATTAAAATTTTCCTTCCCCTCCCTTCCTTTCATTTTCCCTCATACCAAACAGGTCCTAAAAGAATAAAATTGTCGAGTTGCCATATAGTCCCCTCGAGATTGAAGAAGCCTGATGTAGTGCCAAGGGCTTTGTGACTTAATGACATTGACACTCTTATAAGTGCGAGGTCGTAGATTCAATCAGGAAGTTGGCATAGTAGAGCAAGAACCATCTACGTTTATTAATGGACTCCTGTCCGTCATACCCAATGCTTTCTATCTGACGCACATTCATCATGCTTTCACACTGTCGTTCATAAACTCAAGTAGAAAAATTATCCCAACAATAAAAATTGTTCTTCTGGTCCTTAATTTAAGATCCAATTTTTTAGTTAGTTTTGGTCCTAAATATAAGACTCATTTATTATATTTATCAGTTTTCTTTAAATTACCCCTATGAATACTTCTTTAACCATAAGCAAGTAGAAGAGGGAGATGTGGTATTAAGAAAGATGATTATGGTGTTTTAAAAAAATGTGTCACTTTTTTTATAATTAACTAACTTATCTAATTTCCTTAATATAATCAAATTAGTTAAATGAGTCTTATATTAAAGACTAGAAGAGTAACTTCCGTTGACTGAAATCAACAACGGGTTGCCCTAATAGTAACATCACCCATCACGTTTGAATGAAGTCCCTAATTCTAACCTGATATTGATATGTTTGTATGCATGCATGTATTTAACTGTATAAAATTAAAAAAAAAATCCACCAAACTAAAAGAAAAAAGTGACGAAGGTGAATACTTGACATCCCAAATATAGAAAATAGTAAAATTCATGATTATTCTTCCGAGACCAGCATAAGGTGGAATTAAGACAATTTTCCACAGTGATACCCTGCTGTAGGCTTTTCACGTTTAATTTCCTCTTCTTCGTGACAACTTGCATTCCTAATGCCTCGTTGAAGTTCTGCAATACTTCATGCCCTTAACAAGGCGAAGCAAAACCAGAGCCTCGATTCGAAGAAGGGACCAATTTGATTACGACTACTTTAGTTGTTCCGCAAACAACAATTCAAGAGAAAATCTAGTAGTACATGATTAAATGTTTTCAATAAGCATATGTTATAGTTTTGTATGGTGAAGAATTTAATAAATAAAATTGCAAATAACCTTTATTAAGTCCTCTTTCTTTTACCGAAAATATATGGTTTGCTTTTCCTTATTGTTTGTCATTTTTTTCGAGTAAAAAGATTATCTCATTCAAGAAAACTGTACAAGTGCAAAAACACGGTGAAAGAGAATTTACAAAATCAATCTAAAAACAGAGAAATCCTCTAAAAGTGTGATCAACTATAATATAAACATGTACTAAAATACTCTTTACTGTTTACCACTTTGTTCCTATTTATAAGTTATTTATATCTCAAGCCTACGGACTAAAGACATGCGAGTGGCAAAAGCCACTTTGGTTTGGTGATCTCTACACATCAAGGGATTAGTCTCAGACTATCGGCTAAGAGATACTGCCTGGTTTCTATTTTTTTTTTTTTTAAAAAAAGACATGGTTACTATTTTCTAAGCCCCCATGACAACAAGCAAATCGCTAATCACATCGCTAATCCAACGTCATTCCCCTTCTGCATCTTTCTGAATTTGTGAGGAGTCTTTCCTTAGGAGGAGCCAGAGAAAATTCCTCACTCTTTAGGCAACTGGAAGTTTCCACATTAAGCATTTTGTCATTAATATAAGTAAATTACTTTTCTTTTGGCCAAAATAAGTAAATTACTTTGAGACCTCTGTTTTCTTTTTTCATTTGTTTGGCTCATATGAAAGCGCTGCGTTACGCTGGTACTCTGTTTTTCATTTGGCTCCAACCTCCTGTTTTTAGTGTGGTTTCTATGGTCTTTATTTGTTCCTCGTTCAATTTTCACTGCTTTGATGAAATTCAGACCGCTCAAAATCTAATTTAGATGGTTTAGATTTAAAATTTTTCATTTCCAATATTTTCAATGATAAATTTATTTATTTTAAGAAGTGTTATTTATTTATAAAATTATTTTTATTTTAATGGGGTTAATGTGCCATTTTACTCTTAAAGGGTATTCTCAATAACTTTCACCATTCTAAAGTAATTTTTAACCCAATTTTACTTTTAAAATATTGTCCTAATAACAATGAGCAGCCTAAACTAATTTTTGGTGCAATCCTGATCGTGATATTTTAGGGTGTTTAGTGCTGTTGAAGAAATATGTTAAGGGCAAAATTACACCAAAAAGTATTACTTTAAATTGCTGAGGGTTATTGAGAAAAAAATATTTCAAGGGCATAAGAATATATATATATAAAAAATTCTAGCGTGCTGAGTATCCCTCAGAAAATATTCCGAAAGTAAAATTGCCTTATTAAAAAGAGAGCCGAAACGCTTAAAAGAGACAAAATAAGGCCAAACTTAAAAACAAACCCCTAAAGACAAATAGGGGCAAACAAGACACCAGCGGCGTTACCAGGAAACTCCTTGTCCATGGCAACACCAAGAAGACAACCTCATTGTTCTAAGAGTAAAAAACAAGCTAGCTAATCGAATGTGTTTGCTAAGTTACTCCTTCGGATCCTGTATATATGTTAGAACTAACTGTTTGGCAAAAGAAAAAAAAAACCTACAACTACTTCCGATTTTAAATATAAAAACTAGTTGGGAATTATATTTAGTCTTAAATATAAAACCTCAATCATTTTGTCTCCTAAATTTATAATATTTTCTCTAAAATATCCCTATTAATCGCAAGAGTTCTCACCAAAGATAATTCCAATGTATATAATTAAATAGGATACACACATTTATTATAGGGAAAACTATATTGGAGGTACCTATATTTTCTCTCAATTTTCAATTTGGTACCTATGTGTTTTTTGTTCTTAACTAAATCTTTAATTTTGCTCTATTAACATCATTAATCCTTATATAGAGACTAAAAATATCAATAGAACAAAGTTTTAAAAGCTAATGTTGTTAAAAACATAAAATTAAATGTTTAATTAAAGGAAAAAAACACATAGGTACCAAATTAAAAATTGAGAAAAAGTATAGGTACCTTCAATATGGTTTTCCCTTTATTATAAATAACCAACTTAATTAACTATTTTTTTTAATCTTTTCAAATTAATTATTTTGTTCTTATATTAAGAAGTAGACCAAGTGTGTGCATATATATATATATATATATATATATATATAAGAGCTAGTGGAATCAATATCAATATGTTTCTTAAAACCCAGCACGTTGCGTAGCTTTCCAACAACAAAGTTATGCAAAAGTTCCAAAGCTATAATCCTTTCATGAGCCTCTTCCAACTGTAAAATCACTGAGCACAACTGTAAAATCACTGAGCACAGAACAAACCCGCCCATCTTCCAGCTGCAGCTTTCAAAGCTTCCACATATATATATGTATGTATATATGAGTATATATGTGTATATATATGTATACTACTTCCGATCCTAATTATAAGAGCCAGTTGACTAATTTGAGGAGATTAAGGAAGTAAGTTGAGTTAGTTATTTGTCCTAAATAGGTGCTATCTTTCCTAAAACATCATTGTTAATCAAGTGTATTGACTAGAACTATCATTGTTAGAAGGACTACTTTGGGAAAAAAATGTATAAATATGAGAGACAAAATGGATTGGAGTCTTATATTTAGGACCAAAATAAAAGTCAAATAGAGTCTTATATTAAGGACTGGAAGTAGTGTATATTTCCCTTGTTAACGAATAAAAATTCATGATTAATTAATTACATTGCAGACCAAAGAACCAAATTTCCTAAGCCTAAAACGAAATTATTCTTGGGATTAATAACCTTATGCTCAGCAGTGTTACCAGAAAAGTAATGATCGATCTGTCACAAAAAGAGGAAACTC
This sequence comes from Neltuma alba, assembly GCF_004799145.2. Lineage (NCBI taxonomy): Eukaryota > Viridiplantae > Streptophyta > Magnoliopsida > Fabales > Fabaceae > Neltuma > Neltuma alba. The sequence goes on along the minus strand of NW_021636910.1, from coordinate 17,041 downwards.
GAAGGGAAAAAACGTAATGATCAATATTTTAGTGGAGAAAAGCAGCACCAGCTAGCAGCGAACAATTAACAAACCCACCAGCAAATTGTCGGAAAAAACCATAGTAACTGTTTTTAATATAAAATTCATCTGACTAATTTAAAAAAATTAGAAAAATTAAATAAATCACTTTAAAATATTATATTTAATGTTTTTCTCCAAACTAAATTGTCCATCTCATAAATTAATATATAATCTAATGATATATATAAGTACTTTAAAAGATTATGCAACACATGCTATAATTAAGTAATTTTTTATCTTTATTAATTTTCTCAAATTAACCAACTAAGTTTTATATGAAGATATGTTTCTCCAACAGTATATTATTAATTTAGAATATATTAATACGTGACCTTGGAAAGTACAGTAATATGCATGTGTGTGTGTGTATTGGTTGTGTTGATAATGATAGAGAATCTGTCAATCTTTTTTTTTTTTTTTGGGTCAAAGAATCTGTCAATCTAATATAATCACAAAACGACGAGAATGGGAAATTTAATTTGAGATAAAAAGAGAATGAGAATGAGACATTTAAAACCAATTAATCAAAACGACATAATCTTTCATAAATTTCATCAACGTAATCATATCTGTAATAGAGTCATGTTCTTCATCATTATCATGAAGAATCATGTATAAAAGAAGTTATATATATAAAAGAAGCAAAAAGAATATCAGCTTCTTCTATTTTTTTTTTTTCAATATTCTATGGATCTTAATTATATTTGTGGCAAAATTCTTTGTGGGTACGTAAAATGTTTGGAGATTTGTCAATTATATATGCGTAAGCTAGAATTTTCCAATTGTTACGAGAATCACAGTCATGATATTAATTATTGGCAAGGGTTGCTAAGTCGAATTAAGTAATAGTTTTCATTGAAGAAAAATTTATAACGAATTGTTTTGTGAGGATTCTGTGAGGGCTTTATGGTAAACTTAAATTTTTTTGCCACAATTTTTGTGAAGAGTTTCTTTTGCAAGTTAATTCCTCTCTCTATTGGAGCTGCCTAATGGTGATAGATTATTAAATTCATGTTGGGAGCTCTTAAAATAATATTGTTACATTATACTACTTCAGTTCTAAATATAAGACTTATTTTGTAGTGTAAATTACACTATAAAATAAGTCTTATATTTAGGATTAAAGTTTTATAAAAACACATCTCACATATTTAATTCATAAAACTTAAAAGTGTTTTTTTTAAGCAAATCCAAAATGGCGCATTGAGAGCCAATGATATGTAGTTTAAACTGCGTGTCTATATTTTTAGAGACCTTGGTGTTCGTAATCAAGCTTTTTAATTACGCATGCTCGGTCAGTAGGTTTTTCATTTTAACTTTTTTATTGCATTTCTTAACATTTATTGAAGTACCATAGGGTGATTTTATTTTGTACGGAATTAATTAATTGCTTGTGGGCATTTTTATTTTTATTTTTTTATTGCTATCAATCTAACCCCTTTTCCTTATGATTTGCTTCAGATTTAATCAATCTTGTTTGTCTTTAAATACGTGAGTCATAACACATAAAGTGATAAAAGAGCTATGTGAAAAGGATACATAGCACAGCTAACCTCCATTACCTCCTTAGAGTTTTAATGTCTCTCTTAGAAAGTCAAACCTAGCTTTTCTTGAAGAGGTGAAACAGATAATGTAATTTTTCCATGATGACACTAATATTTTTTTAATATGAAAAGTAAAACGCTTACTTCTTCTATATATATGTATGTGTTTTAATTATCTTTGTTAAATTTATAAATCCTGAAAATTTTCACAATTTATTTCTTACAATCTTTTACTTTATATTGATTCTTCTGGTTATTTAATTTTATTGTACATTTATTAACAAATAACTAATAGGTAATAATCAAGAAAAATAATTTCAAAAGAAAAGAAAATATTTAAAAATTAACTGTGAAGGAAAGAAAATCAATATATATTGCTATATATATACATATATATCATTTTAAGAAAAAAAACATAATTGGTTCAGATAACTGACGAAAGTCAAATCTCAACTCCGGTTACTGCACCTTACAACCATAGTACGTAGAAAAGGAATAAAATATTTTTTAAATCATTTTACACCAATAACGTTAAAAGCTTGTCTAAAAATTATTTCCTACACCAGTTATACAATGTCTCTACAGGAATTTTTGTATACCGTCTCTAAAGTTAGTGTAAACAAATATTTTTAATTTATATTCGAAGTATTTTATGCATAACACTCAAATTTGACTGGGTAATATAAGAACTTAATAATTATGTCAATAAACTTACACATTATTTTAAACAAAGAACTTACATTTCCTTGTAAATTAATGCAATGGAGAATTGCAATAAAGTCTTAGTAAAGAAACATAATTACTAAAAGCACCTCAATAACACCTAAATAGTTTGTAATGACAGGTTTTAGAGTAAAAAAATGATAATTTTTAACTTGTTATTAAGATTTTTTTGATAGTTATATTTTTTTTCTTGGAATTTCATTATAATTGTGCCTACAGAAAACGAGTGCTTATGTGTGGGGATAGAGGAAGATAAAAAAAAGTGTCTCATCGTGGATTCAAATAATTAACCTCATGTAAAAGAAGCCATACAAAAATCATAACTTTGATCTTCCATCTCTCTCTATATATTATATGTAGAATTATTTATGAAAGCCCAAAAATAGAGTAAATGAGATTTTGATAATCTCTTGCTTCCAAGCAAAACGCGTCATGATCATGTCCTCTCATACCCTCTTCCTATCATCATTATTCCCTCACTTTCATCATCACCATCTTATCTTCTACCCTCCCACACCAACCTCTCTTCTTCCTCTTCAGAGCCCTCTCTCCAATTATCAGAAACCAGATCACAGAGAGAAGCTAAGCGTCAGAGGAAGACCAGACCAAGATCATGGCTTCCCCCAAGAAGAAGAAACCCTATTATGCCTTCTCCTGCTTCCATCACTTCTACTTTTACCATACCACTCTCTTACTCTTCTATTGATATATACATATATACTCTCTCCAAAAAAGAAAGGAAGGTATATTTTCTTCTTTTACAGCTTGCTGCTTTCTTCTCTCTCTTCTCTCCATCGGGGAATTGAAGCGTTATGGTCCGAATCTTTGCTCTATTATATAGTTATATACCCTTCGTCTTCTTTGCCTATATACGTCATTTCCAGCTTTGGTTTGATTTACAATGATTCCAGATTTTATTTTACTTTATGGCCGGCCTGCCTCACACAGCAGATTGGTCTTCTTGTATCCATAAAGTGATGATGGATGATTATTGATCTCCCCTCTCTCTCTCTAGATGTTCCAGATGAGTATAATGTATATTTGAAGATTTGATGGGTCTGCAAACTGAGATCAATGATCCTCGTATTATATGTATGTTTTATGATGAAATGTTTCTTTTTCTTAAGGAGAATAACGTTTTGCTTTGTTCAAACTTCAAACTGTGTTATTTTCTTCCGCACGTACGATTCCTTTCTTCTTCAACTAGGGTTTCGTTTATGAGATGCTATTATATGTTGTTCCTAATTCTTAGGATATCCAGATGTGTGTCCTTTATTTGCAATGATCGCTTGCAAATCTATTATATTCGTAATATGTATTTCTCATTAGGTTCCTCAATTTTGAAGAAAACATGAAAAGGCACGTAAATGAATATATATAGTTGTCCATTGAATATGTTATTCTTAGTAATTATTATTTACCATGACGCGTTTCAATTCACTGCAGTTCATTTCATTCACTTTTCTTGGTCTGATTAATTAGTTAGTTAGATAACTAGATGACATTAATAAGTGATATTTACGATGGTTATTTAATATCTATTGTGATCTTGATATGCAAATTGTTAATTAGAAACTAAATGTCAAATAAGGTGTGTCTGATCTAAGGGTAAAATTCAGTAATATAACATTGATGGAAATTATTTTTTTTTTCCAATAGCACATTATTGTTTTTGACATCACGAACGTTATACTTTAACGAATAATGTTTTTTTTTTTCTTTGTGCAAAGCATCAATACTTCAAAAAAGTAAACGTACTCGTATCTGATATGTGCATACATGCCATATATTCAACGTAGCATTTGTATTACTCTTTCAAGTACTCTACTTAATATAGGACTTATTTTGTAGTATAAATTATACTATAAAGTAGGTCTTATATTAAGGACAGGAGGAGTACTATTTTTTGTCATCAAAATATATCTACATAATCCAGAATTTTTTTAAGACAGATTAATATTTTAGTTGTTTATTATGAATATCTTTATATTACTTTTAAAAATTGTCATATTTGACAAGTGTATCCGAATTGATACCTCCTAGCTTTGAAATATTTTTCAACCCAATCATGTTGTTAATTATATATTTATATGTTTTGACTGATTAGAAAGGAGTGTCAAGACTTAGCTTGTTGATGATTCTTTTTTTGTAAATTTGAAAAAATGCGAGAATAAAAAGTAATTTCTAAGGGTTTTTTTTTCCAGACATAAAAAATCAGAACTCAATAAGTTAAGGATCTAATAACAATGACCATGCACTTGATAATTACGTTAAATTATAAACTTTTACAAGCTAACCCTTTTTCTTATTTCTTTTTTATCTGATGTCATCCATGTTTTAATGCATGCTTGGTTCTTAATTTGAAGAAAATCCTATTTTATATAACTACATATTGGAAAGAAAAAAATGAATGCCCCTGTGTATGTACATTTCCGAGATTTTTTTTTTTAATGTTTGATACATGATGCACTACTCAACATGAAAAATGCCAATTCTAATTTATAATCAAGTCAAGTCATAAATAATTAAATATATATACTTGCACGATAATAGTCAGTCAGGTAGTCATTATTACCTCCAGTCCTTACTCCTTAACGTAACAATTAATTGGAGATTAGATTATACTTGCTTCTAGGTATAAAATTTCAATATATCTTATATCTCATATTTATTATTTTTTTTCTTACATTAAGTTATCTAACTTATAAATTTATATAAAATCTAATGCACCATAGCAAAATTTTAGAAATATCATGACTCATTTTTTATGATCATCTAATTTATTTGACTTCAATTGACTAAGTAACTCTTCGTATATTATTACTATATTGACAATATCTATCTCCAATTTTTAGTATACATATATATGTATTTTACATCACATTTGACAATAATGAGTGAGGATTGAGTTTCAAATCCAACAATTTTATAGGAAGTGATCATTAAAGAAAGTTAAAATATGATAATCGATTTAAAAATATACATAAATCAAGGGAGTCAATAAATTACCCGTTTTCTCTACTCAAAACTCATTACTTTTTCTGTTGTTGCCTAATCTACTCAAAACTCATTACAGATCAAAAGTAAAAATTGCAAGGGTCAATGTTACAAAAGAACGTTGAGTAGTGAATATGTATCTGAAAATTTGAAAAAGTAAACAAACAAATATTGGAATTAAAACCCAATGGATTAAAGCCGAAAAATTCATCACAAGCACTTGTTTAGGGGTCAAACCCTCGTCGCTGTAATTTTTTAATTAAAAAAATTCATAATTGAGATTTTGGACATTGTAATTTTTAATGTAAAAGAAAGTTAAAAAAAAAGGTAACCATTTATTTCTTATAATTTTGCCTTAATCATAATTCACTCCTTAAAATTTAACCTGTTCAGCTTAATTTATCAAATTTTAGCTATTTAATTTGTTATTAGATTCTATGCCTTACTTAGATCTAAGTCCATGAAGGATTAATTACTGCTTAAAAAGTGCAAGGGCTAACGGATTAAGTGGCTAAAACTTGAATAACTGTTGAGTTGTAATCGAATCAAAATAATTAAATAATTAAAGATTACTATCATTTTAAATTATGAAATTTCATCTCAGTTTGGCTTTGATATGAAATTTGATTTCATTTTGATTCATCAAAAGATTTTCGGCCCCAAACAAGGTTTATTAAGGACCAAAATCACTTGTTTTGAATTTTAAGGATCAAAACCCAAAATGAGATTCAATTCCAGGTGCTAAAAATTATATTAACCTAATAATTAATAATAATAATAAAAGAGTAAAATACACTTATTACCTTTCTATTTTATCTCAATCACAGAAATCTCTAATCTATTTTGAAGACATATATAAACCTTTTTTAAAATAAAACGTAGACTATATAAACCTTCCTCCTATATTTAAGATTCCATGTATATCCATCCAAACCATTAGTTAACCGTTAAGTTTCATTTTAAATTATTTTTTGACAAAAATGCCCCTTTTAACTTAATAATTATTTAGACGTTTGTATTTTCCAAAAAAGGTTTTTTATGGAATCAAAAAATAATTCTGATACATATATTTTTAAAATTTCTAATATGTTATAAAATTTATTAATTTTGATTTAAATAATAAAATTTTATAATTTTAATTTTTTCTCACATTCATTAGAAATTATTTACTTTGATTCTTTTAAATTGTAAAAACATATTTCAAATATATAGTTTTTATTTATCATAAAATTTAAATGATATGAGTTTAAAAAACTTTCTAAATAATTTTAAATTTATAATTTAAAACTTTTAAAAACATCTTTGTTACAAAAATTTACAAACATATTGAGTCAAGTATATATATATTGAAAATATTAGGTAAATTTTTACTCAAGTCTTTTATGTTTGTCTTAATTGAATAAAATTCATGTGTGTGTGTGTTTATTTATATAACACTTGGCATCAAGTAAGATATATATAAATCGGGTTGGGCATATATATAGAGCTCATCAGTTTCAAACTGACAAATGTCATGACTTCTCTAAAAATAAAGGAAAAATAGGAGCACTGTCCATGTATAAAACACTTACTAGGCAAGTGAGTATTGTACTTGTACATCAACTCCAATTAACTGGAAATTTGCCATTGTTGTGAATGCGGTGTATACACAAGCATGGGAGCTATATGAAAGGAAGGTGTATACACATTATTGATACATACTATCGAAGAGGAAGGGCAAAGTAAGGCATAACGCAACTCGAGTATTCATTGAGAGGTTTTCCTCTGTTTTGATGAGAGACAGTTTCAAGTTGTGAGGTACGATATATACAGGCAGGTTTTTGTCCTTTTTTTTTTTTGGGAGTACGTGGGAAGCCCTGTACGTTGCTTATACCGGAAAATCTTTTTTTTTTTTTTTGCTGGGCCACTGCTAATAATATCGGAAAATCTGTCAGGGATAAGAAGTATGAAAAACTAGCAACTGCAGTGTTAAATTTAGACAATAAATTGAGATGGTTAAGCTCTATCAAACTATATCTGTTATATTTTCTATAAGAAAAATAGAAAAAACTTAAAAATAAATATCCCTTCTGGGTTCAGTACGTACTATTTTTAAACTTAGATTTCTGTAGGGAATGGTATGAATGAATTTCTTAAGGATGATTTATCTCAGTGTATCAAAAAAAGAAAAATCACACGTATATATATCTTGTGTGTGTGAAATAGGGTCAAGCATCGTCTCCATTGAACTATTGAAATGCATCTCTTTGCACAGTTGTCACACGTATTCTCTGTTCATTTGGCTTTCTTTTTCTTTTGCCAGCTGTTTATTTGGTTTTTTAAATGATCTAAAGTACTGCATCTCGTCTTAATATAAAAGCTACCTGATTAATTTGAATATATATAAAAAATTAATTAAGTTAATTATTTATAATAAATATGTATTGTCTTTTATAAAATATCATTGCTGATTATGTGTATTAGATAGAACATTTAATAAGTGTAACTATTACAAATGACTACTTTTAGAAAAATAAATAAATATAAAAAATAAAGTAAAATGTCAAACTAATTAACCCTTATATTAAGGATATGAGGTAATATATTTTTATTTACGCATCAATTGTTAAAAAAAAAAAGTTGACCTATATATGTTTAATTTCTTTATATAATTGTGATTGCAACGTCCTAAATATTAAAAATATATATTAATTAAATAATATAAAATAATATTTTATTATAAAATAATAATGCTTTATTAAAAAAAAACCAAGGCATTCAGCTTTTCCACCGAATTTGGTGGAAAAGCTGATCCCATTTAAGAGGAAGAAGAATTATGGGGCGAAGACCATTGACGGAAGGAAGAAAATGAGAAGAGACATTTACAAAAGAGAAGAATTTTAGGGAGGTCATTTATTGAAGGTAAAAAATTTGGGGTGGACGGTTGGCAATTTGAAGAATAAAAAGAGGGAGTGGTAGCAGGGAATGGAAAGAGGGAGTGAGAGGCATAGAAGGAGAGATCGAGAGAAAAGAAGAGAAGTGTAAGCATTTCGGAAAGTAATACAAGCTTTGAGAGATCATTTAGGTACATAAAAACACTTCTTTTTATTAAATTTTTTTATGAATATTTTCTATATATTTAGAGCTTTATATTAGCAGTATTATTACAATGTTTAGAGAAATTTTGTGATTTGGGTATAAAGTAAGTATTGAGTTTTGAAAATATTTGACCGTATAAATTTAAAGATATATTATTAAGAAATCTTAATCGATTTAGATTTGTCTATTTATTACTTTTGGTATTTAAAATTAAATTTATTTTGTTAAAAAATCTGTTATTTATGATATATCATATTTATACCGATTAAAACTAATTTAAATAATTTATTTGGGTTGTTTGATATATTATTGAAATTTTAATTGGTTTATTTTTTTATTGATTGTTTTGAGAATTTTAAACTAAGATTTTAGTTGGAAAATGTATTATTCAAGATATATAGAATGTTTTTACCGATTAAATTTAAGTTAAATAACTTATTTGGTTTACTTAATATATTGTTGATATTTTAATCGGTTTAAAATATAAAATAGGTTAAGACTATATTATTAGAAAAATTTTGAGACTTAAAACTTAAGTTATAAATTGAGATTCTTACAATATTAGATAAAAACAATATTTTATAAATATTTATAATTTAACTGAGTTATTTGGGTAGAGAAAAATTGTTATTTGAAGTAAGAATTTGTAGATAGTAAATATATGTATATATATTAATAATAATAAATCTTATGCAATTTAAGTTATTTATTGGTATGTATATTAAATTGTATTTACATTATTTGTATATTATCCTGTACTTCGGAGTCTGTAATTTGTACTCTTATTTCTCAAGTTGTGAGGTTAAGCTTGGAGTACAGGTAACCGGGGTTAATTTATTTTATATACATGCTTTTGATTGTAAGGTGTTTATTATGTTTTTATTTTCTCAAGTTAATTTGTGAAATTATGCCTGTGAATAAAGTGTATATTTTCTTATATGACAAATTTTGGTGAAGTGGGAAGTATGTTGATTTAAGTATGCTTGAGTTGTGCTTTATTGTAAATTTGTTTTCTTGTGGTGCTGAATTTAATATACTAATATTATGTTATTGAAAAAAAATGATGAAAATGTGTCATACTTTGTTTGAAATTATATCATTTTACTTTGAAAAAATTATGAGATTTTTAATATATATATATATTGTGACTATGCATGGGGTTCATATGTGGAGGTTGGGATTTTGTTATGTGGAGGATAATTGTTCTTGAAGCCCGCGCGGCATGCCTACACTACGGATCCCAGTGTTTGGCCTTTTTGTTAGACCCCTGTAGTTCCTTTTTTCCTTGGCCCATAATTGAGAACGAACTCTTGAGTAGACACCTCTTGCATCATAGTCTATTTTTGGACGGTGTAGGTACAGGAGGGGGCCCATTGCTTGATGTGAGTGAGGTGACCTTTGGCCGGGTTACTCAGCACAGAAAGCTTGGGTTCTTGTTAAGGAGTCATAAGGAGGAGTAAGGTGATGGGAGGGTATATTTCATTGTGTTGTTGCATATATATACTTTTATATGAATTTGTGTTGTGGATGGAGAGATATACTCTTTTTATGTGATTGTATCTATTAAAGTACCATTTATTTCTTAAACTATATTTAAGCACTACTTCACCAACTTGCCATCCTACTTGTATATGTCATAAATTAATAGTTGGTTACTGGGACTTTACGTCTCACCCCGCTATTCATCAATGTTTTTCAGGAGAGCCATCTAATTTGGCTTGGCGAGAAAGGAAGCAACCAGAGGCATAGGCGAGTATAGCCCAGTAGTCCTCTTTTGGTTTAGCATGTAATGTTATGTATATTGCCATCTTAGGACCCACGACTGTGTTGACATATACTCTCTTTTGTTTGGATGACTGTATTTGATGGGATGCTGTTAAAATGGCTGAAGGCCATAAGACTCTGCTGTATGTGATACTCTTATGTGTATGACTTGTGGACTGTTTTGAGCACGCTATGTTTCTTGTGTCCTAAGTCTTTGTGGAATGAATGATATGTTGGGCTTGTGGGTGGTTGCTGTGTCCTGAGGCTTTGTTCTATGCGTGGTTAAGCCCATGGGTATTTTATGTATCCTAAGCCACTTGGGATGTTTTCGGAATAAGCCAAATTCTTTATAATCATGGTAGTATTTTAACGCTCTAACTCGATTCTTTTTCTACCATGGTTATCATTTTAAAAATGGTTTTATAATTATGTATTAAGAAGAGGTCCTTTTTTTAGTGATAGTACATATAGTTGATGGATAGCATGTGGAAAAATATACACATCTAGCCGATGGCTTCAAAGTTAGAATAGTTGCGTTCATGACCGTTGACAAATCATCAAATATCACTAATTATAAAAACGACTTATTTTGATTTTGTTCCCATGAAACTCTATTAGTCCCATATACCAATATGATGAGTTCTTCACAAGCTCATGTAATTGTGCACATATAGCACAACATCATCAAATCAAACTACATTATTATTCATCTGCATCCACACATAAGCGCATGTTATTATTGGACATAATTGCATAACTATTATCCCATGGTAGACGACTAACGAAGCTCCGATTTTCCTATGCTTGGGGGCAGAAAGTGGTGGCGTAGTTAGTTCCGCCGTTGCAAGTAAAGGTGCCTTTGAGATCATCGAAAGCGAAACTATAAGCTTCAGGACACTGACTGCTGAAAAACTGGGAGTATTTGGTGCGTTTGCATGTGCTTGAACTGTTGTACTCTCCGGTGCAGCAATACTGAAGATTGCCAAAAGCTACGCAAGCACTCTTGCACGCAATAACGCTCCCACAGAGGAGGAAGGCCAGAGTAAGGCACAAGACAACTCGGGTATTCATGATAAGAGGTGCAGTGTATGTATTGGTGTACTAAATTTGTGGTGTGTTTTGATGGGAGATATATGCCTCATGTTCGGGTCTGTATATATAGGCCGCGGCGCTTCGAATAGTAAGGATGGAAATTTAATGCGTGGAGCCATATATCCTGCCGTGCACGTTGCGAATATTGAAAAAATAGCTGGTTTCCCACACTGTCAATCATGGAAATGGCCCATTAATGATAATTTCATGTATTCCTCCCAAAAAAACGTTAAGTTGTGGAGATCAATGCTTGTTGGTAGTCTTCAGCGGGGCGAAACTACAGAGACATCTAGGTCAGGTGGTAATATTATACTGCTTCCGATCTAGTCCTAATTATAAGACTTTATTTATAGAGAACGGAGTTAGTATTATATACCACTGCAAATTCGTCCCTGTCAATTAACATCGCCGTGATCTTTTCGTTTGCTGTTGCGCATATTATTTAGGGAAAATTTCACTGAAGGACCGCTGAAGGCAATTAATTTCCAATAGCCCCCAAAACAATCTGACAAGCCACTGCAGGACCATGGGGGTGAATTGATATTAATTTCAAAACTAAAAAGACAGTGTTGCCCCTCAAACTATTACTCTGAAATTTGAAGTCTTCTCTCTCTCTCTCTCTCAACTCCCGATATCTAAAGCCCCTCTCGCTCACTCTCTAAAAATTCCAGTTCATGCAGTGAAGAAGATCGTTCACCTCACCGTCGCTACTGTTGTGGTGAGGAAAGACTTTGCCATCGTCATTGCTCTGCTGCGGAGAGCCTTCGTTGTCGCCCTTGCTCTAGCAACGAGAGCCTCCATCACCGCTCCTGCAAGTGTTGGACGAGAGCCTTTTGTGTAGATATGAAGCTGGTTAAACTAGAAAAGCTTGCAGGAACGCGAACTCTACATGAATTTATTGCTGAATACAGTTTGTTTTTGTTTTAATAAACAGCTATTTTTGTGTACATATGAACCTCAATATGTATTTTTGGAATGGTTCACGAAGTGGCCATGACAATCCGTGAGTTGAAATCTATTTTGTATGGCTATGAATAGATGGAGAATTTCATGATGGTACTTAGAGGTAAACTGCCCTAAGTACTGAACTGAAACTAGCTTGCAACTATATAAATGTGTGAACAAATTAATCGACTTGCAACTATATAAATGTGTGAGCGAGAGGGTTCACAAGTGAAATTAGGAAATTTGCAAGTTTATCAATTGAAAAAGTTTATCACAAGTCTTGGAGTAAGGGTTCACAAGTGAAATAGGAAATTTGCAACACGAATACACTCGTTAACAATAGAAATACGTTCTTTTACAAGTAGATTTATTTCATTTAAAAAGTTGAACACGTCAATTCACAAATCTGGAAGTGACTGTTTACAAGTGGAATTAGGAACTTTGCAATAAGAATACATGCATTAACAATAAAAATACGTCCATTTGCAAGTCGATTAATTTGTTCACACATTTATATAGTTGCTAGCTAGTTTCAGTTCAGTACTTAGGGCAGTTTACCTCTAAGTACCATCATGAAATTCTCCATCTATTCATAGCCATACAAAATAGATTTCAACTCACGGATTGTCATAGCCACTTCGTGAACCATTCCAAAAATACATATTGAGGTTCATATGTACACAAAAATAGCTGTTTATTAAAATAAAAACAAACTGTATTCAGCAATAAATTCATGTAGAGTTCGCGTTCCTGCAAGCTTTTCTAGTTTAACCAGCTTCATATCTACACAAAAGGCTCTCGTCCAACACTTGCAGGAGCGGTGATGGAGGCTCTCGTTGCTAGAGCAAGGGCGACAACGAAGGCTCTCCGCAGCAGAGCAATGACGATGGCAAAATCTTTCCTCAGCACAACAGTAGCGACGGTGAGGTGAACGATCTCCTTCACTGCATGAACTGGAATTTTTAGAGAGTGAGCGAGAGGGGCTTCAGATATCGGGAGTTGAGAGAGAGAAGAGAGAGAGAGAAGACTTCAAATTTCAGAGTAATAGTTTGAGGGGCAACACTGTCTTTTTAGTTTTGAAATTAATTTCAATTCACCCCCATGGTCCTGCAGTGGCTTTTCAGATTGTTTTGGGGCTCTTGAAATTAATTGCCTTCAGCGGTCCTTTAGTGAAATTTTCCCTGTTATTTATCGTCGAACAAATTACTTTGGTTTCACCGTACTAGGTGCGTATACACACACATATATGCTACTTCTCCACTTGCCATTTCAGCTGTTAGAGGGCTAGTGCTAATTTATATAATCTTTTGGTTCTAAATATAAGTTTTATTTTATAATATCTACAGTGTAAATAAATAATACGTACTAATAATAGTTAAGGGATAAATATCAAGCGCTGGAACTCCCTGACTGACTCCTCTAGATAGTCAATAATCTCGCCCTTCTGTCTTCCTCGATTTTTCCTTTCAGTGGGGTCTAACTTAGTAATGCCAATTCATTGTTGACCTGATAATCCGTGTGGTCCAACCATGGAAACATAAACAAAGGTGGGCGACCGGAGACTGCTTGTGCTGGCAAGGCTGGGTGTGGTGGACTGGCAGCCACGTCATGTTATTTCGAGCTTCTGACCTGCGATATAAAAGCTTCAAGTTGTCCGGGGTCAGTCACGTCACTATGAAATTTCTGACGCTATTTCGTGGAGATACCGGACCGAGGTAGTTACAGGTCCGTCCCTGATATGCTTCCTCGATTTTTTTTAGCCATTTGATGCCTATCAATATCCAAAATATAAGATTTTTGTTTACAATATAATTTATAATATAAATAATTAAGTCTTTTATTTAGAGCCGGACAAGTATGTATACACAGTTATTCAAAACACATCTGCATGCCTGCTTAAGAGGCATTTCCCAATATATAAATTCATTTAATCTTATAAGTTAAGTATAAAGTCCATCTAAAAATAAAAAGAATATTAGTAAATGTTAACGCAGGCCTATGTGAATTTATTATTTATTTTTAAAATACGAGCCAATGTGCTAATATATGATTTTATATTTTTCGGCTAATATCCAATAAAATATAGTTTGATCATGCAATGAATAAAGGACATCTCATGACGAAAAGGAAAAAAGAAACTAAAATATCCTCAAAAATCCTAAAAAACAAATTAGGGTTGATAATTTTAGAATCTCAAATTAGACCTATTATACTATTTTGAAATTTTAAAATATTGTAAATGTAATATTGCCCTTACTCCCAAAAATTATTTTCATATTGCTATTGATTACTCTATCTTAACTATTGATAACTTTTGTTTCAAAGTTTCAATGACTATTTTTGTATAACTATGACTACACAAGAGTAATAAATAACTAAATAAAAAGTAGTCACTAAATCTCTAACAATGCTTAATACATTTTTTTGAATTTTTGAAATAAAAATAGTTAATAATGAAGTTAGAGTAGTCAATAACTAAACAAGAATATTCACCAGATTTTAAAAATAAAAGTAGTCAATTGCAATGTTAAAGCAGTCAGTAATTAAACAAGAATAATTATCAGAATTATAAAAATAAACATAGTCAATAGTTAAAAAAGAATAATCAATACATAAAAAATAGTAGTACTGAAGTTCCAGTGACATATTATCAAAATTTGGCAACTGGCCGGGTAGCCGATGCTGGAAACCAATTAAGAATGCTACGGTGAAAATATTTTTAAAAAAAACAGTGAAGGACAATTGTATGATTTGACAGATTTGAAAATTTTCAAACAGTGCAAGAGGCATGAATTGAAACTTTGAAATTCATTATATACAAACTTGTCTTTTAGCAAATTTAGGGTATTTTATTGTCTTTTTCTCAAGCAAAAAATAATCTAAGTGCTTTTTTTTTCACTGTTAAAGACCAAAGGACAGTCATCAACCTGAATAGTAAGTCGATACTGTGAACAAATAACTCTTATTCGTGTTTTTTTTTTTTAATTTTCAGTGCTCTTTGAATCGAGCCCAACTGTCCAAGCATTTATATACATACATACATATATATATATATATATATATATCTCTCTCTCTCTCTGGGCTAAAACCTTATCGTAAGAGGGAAAAGCATCAACCTCGGGGAAAATGGCGTCGAATGCTCTGATTCTCTCGCGTGGGAAAGGCATCTTACACCTCCGTCTAGCAAGGAAGATGATCTTTTACCAAGAAGCTCCAAGAAAATTAAGAATACAGGTATCAGACCTGAAGGTAATCTATTGGAAGGTCATTGGCCTTTGCTGGGGGAGAAAGTTGCAGAAAGGAAAAAAGGAAGTGTATCCTTCGCGGACAAACTTAAAGGAACTGGGAATGGAGAAAATGGGGATTCTGATGAGGAAATAGAAGATGCTGCTACTGATACATCTGAAGACTCCTTGTCGGAGAAGGCTCATTCTGATGATGAGGCACAAGAACGACCTTGTAAGGTTGTGGAGGACCCCAAATGTAACTTCCCAACCTTTGGTTTTTTTTTGGAAGAATGAAGAAAAGGCTTATAAAGCATGGAGGAAGGCTGTGATTGTTAAACTCCTGGGAAGATATATTGGCTACAAAGCTCTGGAATCTAGACTACAGAGCATATGTGGCTATCAGGGGAGTCATTAACCTAGTTAATATTGGTCATGGCTATTATGTGGTGAAGTTCTCAAATAAAGAGGATTATTTCAATGCATTGACAAGGAGAAGGATATTAGTTTGAAAGTTAAATAGCAATCTTATACCACATGAGTGATCTTGCAGATCCGAGCGAACAGTCCTTTAGGGACTGGACTTGCTGTGCGAAATAAGTTGTTCCTTCCTCTGCAAAGCCTACGGTAAAATAAGAGGACAAATGAAACACAAAATTCTTTAGGCTACAACTACAAAATATGCTTAAGTCAGGGCATACAGAACTGCTTTATATGAACAAACTTGTTTTAGAGCATCTTGGAAATCTTTGCAGGGTTACCGCTCCTTTCTTCAAAAGACTGTGACCGGAAAGGGGGGGGGGGGAATGCAGCACAGACATCAGATATTGATAAAACTGGTTAAGAGAAACAAAGGAGGTAGAACCATCTCCCATGCTAAAAATAAGGTCCTATTTCTCCAACAGCCCCTCTTCTCCACAGGTCAGAGATTGGGAAACAAAAGACAAAGTAGGGTAGAAGGATAGAACAGTGAAAATTACTAGCTTCTCCACTAAATGGTCCACAAAATGCCTCATGAAATACGTGCTGCCTGGCAGCAACTATGGGTGGCAGCGGGATGACTTTTCTTTTAAGAGGTTCCTGTTAGTCCTCTTTCTACAGGATTCAGTTCCAGGAAGGTGTTTTCAAAATGCAATATCCCAAAGAAGGACTCGAGAACAATAATAAACTTCCATGTGGGACAGAACGGTAAGAAAAGAACCAAACTCATCCTCAAATGCTGAAAGATCTTTCACTGGATCAATCCAAGCACTATAAAGCGACAAAGTAATATTCAGCTCAATCTTTAAACATGTTTAGGCGCATCTATGAAACTCGCATGATACTGAAAGTAGGCTACACTACCAGGGTTGATTCCCATAAAACTGCACCAAGACATGTCCATCGCAGGTCTGGCCTGCTAAGGTGGGTCTTTCTTCCATGATCTGAAATAATATTTTTTAAAATAAACACAAACAGTTATGAAGTCAGGGTAAAAAAACAGGAGGCGTTGAAACATCAGCACCTCACCTCTCCTATGCCGTAAACTAATTCATCGTATCGACTAATGTTAAGAGAAAGTTAGACTAGAGGCAACCAAAGAAGCCAAAGAATATCGGTAATCAGTGACTA